>NC_056745.1:906651378-906758878 GCF_019279795.1 Protopterus annectens
CTGATAGTGCAAAGTAGTAACACAGTGGAAATTTATATCTTTCATGTAATCACCCTCTGCTAAATTGGGGTCACTAGGTTTGATAACATACATGATAGTCTGACATTGCAAAGACAGCATTCTCCAAAGTCAAACAAACTTTATACGTGAAGCATGGCAAAGGCAGTGGCGAAAGCTTATATTATAACATCAGTGCTGGTCATATTTAAATGGTAGTTATTGACATTCTTCCAATGTACTGAAGCATTACTATCATTAATAAAATACAGACTTCATGTGTTACAACTGTCTTGTGTAAAGACATTTGCATAGTTCTTCAGTATGTGTATCAAGGGGTCTAAGTAGTAAGTCTGGGTACTGCCCAAATTTTCTCATAATGAATTCCAAAACAGTTTTGAAATATATATTTTGACAGAATTGTACCTTAATTCTGGAGCTTCTAAAACAATGCCCTACTTAGAAAAATGCTACTGGAAGTAAGCTTCATGTTTAGTATCATTAGGATACCTTAATTGGTACCCTGATGCTTCCTGTTTCCCCTTGAGGAATATTCATTTATTAGTTAATCAAGATAGAACACTGATACACGTGGGCTTTGTTTAGACTTGGCCAAGGAGCGTTGTCTTGTTATGTGACTTGTTCAGAGTCATGCACTTGGAAAATGAAGGCTGAGGTACTCAAACTCTGTATCTCAGGAAGCAGTGCATTAACAGCCAGCAGCTTTAATCCTCTGCATTAACTACCATACTTTAAGTCCATGTCCTCTTAATAATAAATAATGGTATATCATGGCAGTGCCAAACTATGTACACTTCAGCCACACTAATAGCCCCTGTCTAAAGGTACTTGGAATATCAGTGAGCGCCAGGTGACCTCTAGAGCCTGATGATGATTAAAATGATTACATTAGCCAGCCAGGTGAACTGTCTGAGCACATGTGAGGCATAAAGTAAACATTACTTTACCATATACCATACTGAGTAAAATGGCTAGAAAGAGATGCCATGGCTGATAGATTTTGGCTTTAATAATCCCAAATGATGACTGACACCATTAAAATTGTCATGCATAATCATACATGGCCAGCATTTTCTCATCAGGCCGTGGTCTCATGTTATAGGTGCAATGCCTTTGTTCCATGGATCCAAAGGGTTTGGAAATTTAGATATTTCTAAAAAAGCCAGAGCCAGAGGGCTGCTGCACACCAACTATTGCCACTCATGTTCACATGTAACTCTTATACTCATGCCATTTTCACATGCAAGCTAGTTCATTTTTTATCATTCAGATGAATTGGTTTTACTTTATTTGTCAATGTAGCAGTCAAAGCAAGCATAGCAAAACTATCTTAAATATTCAGATGCAGTAGAAACATTTCCTATTTTGGCTAACCATCCAGGCAGTAGTTGCCAACCTGTTCCTCCATAGCATTTATTATAGGTTGCATGATAATGTTTATAACAGTGTTTCTCCTTTAGGACTAAAGCTATAGGGTGTGGATTTACAAATTTCAACTCAAACATAACCATGTGCACTGGTTCTACAGTGGTAGATTGCAATGAGGTGTTTAGTTCAACTTCTCCCCCTACAGTTCTGCAACATCTGCATAATACCCTATTGAAAGACATCACAGTTCTATTTTAAGTAGCTACATCTAATTTATATTAAAACTACAGTTCTTTTTTTTTAACCAGTCTGTTTTTATGTATTGTAGCATATATAAAACACTTTATTCTTTTCAGTCACATAATCTGTAACCTAGTACTTTGGATAAGCATAGTTTTTTTTAGAAATTGTCAGCACAGTCAAGACCTTCCAACAATTTGTTTCATCCACAAGGATAGTTGTAATTTGGAATATGCCTCAAATCGTGATACCCTACACATATTCAAAGTCTAAAATATGTATGAAGTTAAGCAAGTGAAATTCTTTAGTAGCTGTTATATACCATAAATGAATTTATTAGGACAGTATGCGTAGATGGTTTCTGTGGTGCTTTATTTTAAAACAAGTTTTGCTGATCATCTCATGGCGTGCCATACTTTTGACACAAATTATACAAATGGCAGCAGACATTAATTATGTGTATAACAAATTTCCAAATTACACTGCATATCACAGCCGGGGATCTGCTTCATTTCATATAATTGTTTAGTATAGGTAAATGATCTACATGCACAACACCTGCTGGACCATGTGTGCAAGCCTTTGTAAAAAAATATCACAAAGCAATCTTGACAGGTATTTCAGATATCAAAACTCCTTTGGGGTTTTTAATGCTATAACACTGGTGGTCATGTCAAAGTAGAAATATATTCAGGAATGCTATTTAGGACTGTTCTAAACAACTGTAAAGTGCAAGCATTGATGATAAATAAAGACTATAACAACTAGTTGTGTCCAGAAAAGTACCTGACTTATACCAACCATTATGTACTCAGGCAGGTCAACACATTTCTATAGTCTCTAGTGCTTGGATGGAAAATAAATAAGACAGACACAACATGCATGCTTTAATCTCCATGAGTTATATATTCAAACTGAAATTCAGATTGAGAAGATAAGTATATGATAGGACATGCAATTTCCAGTGTTAGCATTAATGCTATATACATCATATAGAACTCACCACATGCGTATCAATATATGTATTAGATATCACGTATTACTTTAGAATGATGAAATCCCATACTGTTTACATCACATTTAAACTTTGAATCACGTGATATTTTCAGTATTGAAACTTTCCGTTCTTAAAACTATTTTGACATTTGGAACAATTAGTATGATGGAATTCTTAAAAAAATGTATGAGCTGAAATATTTAACAGGGCAGTTTTTACCAGACCAAAACCAAAACCATGTAGTTCTCATCCAAGACAGAGCTTTTAAAAATAACTTAGATTAAAATAATAAAACAAATGATATAGCACATCAGTTTTATGCCTTTAAGTGATTCTTACACACATTTTATTAAAACATCTTAAATACTTGTTCTATTAAAAAGGGGCCAATACTACCGATAATTTATCTATTAATATTCTTGTTACAATAAATACTTCATCACTAATTCATTATATAATCCTATATTATAAGTATCATATTTAAAAATATACCAAGTCTCCTTTGGAACAACACTTCAGATAGATTAACATAAAAGTAGCCATGTTGTTGATGTACATCTCTTAACATTTATAAGAACTAAAATAAAGATTCTCTAACATAGATAAAGAGGGACTGGAATGTTTTGAATCCTTTGTAGAATGATTGAAATGTGACTGTTAAACCTGCTGACAGGGGGGCTATATAGTTTTGATGTCTAAAGAATTTTATTTAGCAACATGTTAAGACTTATTGAATGATGAAAATGAATATGTAACATTGGAAGAAAATCCATTAAATATTATACAAGTGAGCCTTCAGAAGGTAATAGATCAAATGGTAGAAGTGGGGGTGATCACTGAAAAGATGGTGGAACAACTGGTTTTGATAAGTCCTAGGCTGTCGTTGTTTCATCCTCTGACAAAGGTACAAAAAATTTTGATTTTTCTCCACGAAACATGTAGTTTCTCAAGATGGGTGCCTTCCTGGAATGAGTGGATATAGTATTAGATTTATTATTATAACCCCATGTTAAGGTCCCAAAGATCCTATGGCTCAATCAGAAATACTAGGGGAAGTTCCCTGATAGACAGGTCAACTTTTCCCCCACATATGGCATAACAGCATGCCCCTTATCAAGAGTGGTGGTAAACCTACTAACAACAATACTTCCAGGGTGCATGGCTAGTCTGTATAAGTATATAATTGTTACAACTAACCTGTGACCATATAGACCTATAGCATTGTTGCTTTGATCTGTATAGGCTCAGCAGAGTTAGTTCACTTGCAAGAGAAGCAAAATAAGAGTATCCCTGGCTGTGTTCTACATGAACTACAAAACAAATTGGCACCACATCTGTGTGCACTGTTCAGTCGCAGCCTCACCTCAGGCTTTGTCCCTACCAAATGGCGCACTGCTACAGTCATCCCTCTCCATAATGGGGGAGCAACTACAGACCCTGGGAATTATCGCCCCATTAGCCTGATGAGTCTGATATGTAAAGCTATGGAGCACATCATCATGGACCTGATTAACAAAGATATAGGAAATCTCCAATCTCTAGACCCCACACAATTTGGCTTTGTGAAAGAGAGATCATGCCTGCTCAACCTGGTTGACTTCTTTGAGTCAGTCACCACGGCTGTGGATGAAGGTAAGGCAGTGCACACAACCTACCTCAATCTGGCCAAGGCCTTTGATACCATTCCTCACTCAGGAATTATTGATAAACTCACCAAATTAGACATCAACCCCTATATCACTAGGTGGGTTGCAAATTGGCTCACAGAGAGCACACAGTTTGAAAGTAGTGGATTCCAAGTCAGACTGCCAACCAGTCACGAGTGGAGTCCCACAGGGATTGGTCCTGGGTCCTCTTTTGTTCAGCATCTACTTCTCAGAAGTCCAGCCCAACACAATGGGACACTGGCTGACCAAGTTCACAGACAACTACAAGTTGGGAGCCATCATTAAGTGCCCAAGTGATGCAGACATCCTACAGAAAGGCCTCACTGAGACCAATGACTGGTGTTGAAACCATGGCCTTAAGCTTAATGCCAAAAAATGCATCATCATGCCCTTTGGGAAAAATTCAATTCCCACTAATTACCACATCGATGGAGTCCACTGAACACTGAAGGTGTTATAAGAGATCTGGGGATGCAGGTTGACAGCAACCGCTCCTTCGACCACCACATTGCCACTGTGATCAGAAAGTCCTTCTATGTGGCACATCTCATTACCAAGGGTTTTGCATCCAGGAAGAAAGAGGCCATCGTCTCTCCCTCTCTCTCTCTCTCTATATACTCTTCCCTCATTACACCAATCATCAAGTATAATGCCCCATTTGGCATGTACCTCACTGGACACCTGCAACAGCTGGAGAGGCCACAGAAGTACCTCACGAAGAGGATTCTAGGCATTAAACACATGTCCTAAATGGACAGACTCAAAATACTCCAGCTATTCTCTGTCTCATATCGCTTACTTAGAGGTGATCTCTGCTTGATTTACAAAGCCATGTCTGACCCAGCTCTGTTAGAAATGCTAAATCTAAAGAAATCCCAATCCCTCCACACCACATGCTCCAGAGACCTCAACCTCATTACCACAATCAACAGAACATGCTGGAGGGACAGGTTCCTCACCCAGAAACTACCCATGCTCTGGAATAGACTTCCCATACATGTCAAGCAGAGCACCTTGCTGTCCCTCTTCAAGAGAAATCTTGATGAGTGGATGGGTAATAGAAAGTTCACCCTGGGAAGCACTTTAGTGGCTCTACTTGATACAGGCACTGGGAACTAACGTCAGGTAGCACAATGCCAGGGCACTTCTATGGGCTAGGCTTTTAAAGGCTCCAGGGTCATTAGCCTAGTACACACCTATGGATCTATCAACCAATGAATGCTGAATTAGAAGATCTGTTGCTTTAATTCGAAAAAAAAATACAAATGTCTAAAAATAGCTTGAGAGCATTTATTTAGTACTGTTTGAACATATTCAGACAAGTAATTGGACCCAAGGCAATACATTTATAAGCAATTAATAATATGTCACTTTAGTAACCAGCTAAAAGAATTGCAACATTTAGAAACTTTTGTCAAACATTTTCATAATCATGCGTTATACACATGTTGGGAGTGCACATATTAAATATCAATAAGACCAGCCAAATGTTGAAGGCACATACACGAGAGCCATTAATAGAAAAAAAGTAGCAATGCATTATTCAGTGAAATGTGAACTATCTTTACTAATTGTGACTTTTGTGTACTTTAATGGCAAAGGTGAAGATTTAAATCTGATGTTGAAATTATACAAATTATATTGACAATTTATTTTCAGTGTTATGGAGTTTCCAAATTTGAATGCCTGAATTTTAATAGTCTTTGAAGTCAAATCATTAAAATGTTAAATCTGTATATCTTTTTATTCTTTTTCTCATGTATTTAATAAAATGGTTGCTAAAGATTCATAAAAGTTGAAATAGTACTTAAAAGCACTTACCATGTTTTTTATAGTTTTAGTTTTTAAATTAAATTGACAAATGCTGAAATTCATTGGGGTTTTATTTTGTTTTTACCTGCTTGATTTTCCACTGGAATTATTATTATGATTTGTAATAACGTCTTTTTCATATTACACCTATAGCATACACTTTTACCACCTTTTGTTTGATATAAACATAGAGTTAGAAAGCTATACTTTTGTCGCTCTGAAGACTTATGTTTTTTTTAGAGTTCTACACACCAGTATTTTCAACTATCTGCAGTGCTGAGGGTCAGCTTTGTCATCTAAAATTCCTACATTTCCTATTAACATACTTCCTTGCTTTATGGTAGAACATATATATATATATATATATATATATATATATATATATATATATATATATATATATATATGTAGATATAGATAGATATAGCAGGATTGTGCAGAATGCCACAGTGATTACCAGGGCTTAACATATAGTTATGCATATGTCCAAAACACAGCACAGGATAGTGTATACAGTTTAAAGAATTGTGAAATCCCATTCCAAGAATTCTGTACAGAAAGTTTGAAAATGATTTATAGGGGAACATGTACTGTCATGTCAAATAAACACTCAGGGGAAGTGTGTGTATTGAATAGGGACACACAGATGAATTATAGGAATGAACACAATGAACACAGGGGAAAGGGTACAGATGAAACAATCTAATGTACAGCAGATGGGGGCATGTCAATGGAAGATAGTTATAGCAGCAACATCAATCACATATCAATATTGTGCAGTACGGACTGCACAGTGAAAATGTGTATTATGTGACTGTCACATAAGGTGACATAATGGGAAGAAGTCTTTGTGAGGTAAGCACTGCATGTCCTCCCCGCGGTTGGGTAGCATTCGAAAGACATGCGTGCGTAAATGGGCGGGCCTTCGTTGAAGGTTGGGTATCAAGCTGGCACCTCAGCATTTTGTAAAAATCTACTGCCAATCATTAGTGGACCGGAGTTCCGCTGTGGCGACCCCTTACCGGGAAAAGCCGAAAGACAAACAACAATAACATGAACAATGCCGACATCCAGCAGGGACGTTATATACAACTGGAGTCAGTTGCATATTGTAAAGCCATGCAAACTGATTTGCCTGAATATGAGTGTAATCTCAGCAGAGGTCTCCAACAAGTGGGACACAGTAAAGGCTCATGGGCAACAGTAAAAGAAGCACTCACAATTATGGAAAATATCAGAATAATACAAACAGTAATCCCATGTCTCTGACATAACAAATATGATTCTGAGTGATCAGACATAGTTCTACAGAGACACAGTTGTACAATTGTTATGACATGTCAGCAATCTATGAGGGTTGTGATGGCCTCTCTTTACTCCAAGCCAGTAACCAAGGAGCCTCAATTCTCACCACTGACACTGGTGAGAGATAGTCACTCAAAGCAGGAATGGATTTACACAATACTTTTAGATACAGCTCTCCCTATCAAGCACAATTCCCCCCAGGGCAAACAGGGAACATGCTCCAGACCTGGAACTGGACTCTCTGTCTCTACAGATCCCAAACAAGATTCACTTTGGAGAATTGTGTCCCAATTCCAAGTAACTGACACACCCAAACCTGGGAATTTGATTATTGTGCACACACACACACACACACACACACACACACACACACACACACACACACACACACACACACACACACACACACACACACACACACACACTCACTCCTGGGAAAGGCTAGTACAGATTTACTAACTGTACCATTCTGCCCAGGGCTGGTACAGATTTACTAACTGTATCCCTTCTGCCCAGGCTATAAGTTAACTATGCTGCCACCAGTCAACCACTCTCAGGCTCTTACAAAGGTATCCAATTATACTGAGTAAAATCAACACTAACATAAATAGTAGAGTGTAACCAAAGCAGCCAAGTTTTTTGGAGTGGGTATAGCGTCACTAAAATAATAAGCACAAGTACTCTCATGATGTTAAAAATATTCTCTAAAAGACAAGACACACTGAGAGGTGTAAAATATTTAATAATAAATAATAAAATAGAAAACATGAGACTACTAATTATGTAAGTACAATAAACACTAGAGTCTCAATCACAGGAGAAATAAAAATAACACAGTTGGACAGATTCAAACAAATGCAGAAAACACTATTTAACTGATCTTACTGCATTTCCTCATATAGTTAAGCAGTGTGCAAATGCGAGCCCTCATTGTTAAAATTCAGAGAGTTAGTATTGCATGTATGAAACACACCTGCTACTTAGCTGACTCTGTGGTAGCAGGTGTAAATGCATTGATACATTTCTTTTTGAGCCCAGATGATGTTGGGTTCAAATCCAGGTATATGTAATACTTTTAACTCATTACATCTGAGTGATGCTTCCAGGTGCATCTGCAGTTAACTCCTACTGACACCTCTAGGCATCAAATATTGCTTGTTCATATTTACATGAATAACTTCAAAACTATGCTATGTACAAGGTTTTTAAAGATTTCATCTTAAGCTTACACAATGGTAAACTGAACAGCATTAATATTTAACCTCTGTCTAGTGCAGGTAAATAGATATTAACTGTTGTTTTTATGATATTAATTTAGATAGAGATAATTTTCACATTTTTCTAAATATTCCAACAAGCAAGAAACACAGACAGAACTCAGCCTCACATGAAAGCTCTCAGCTTGATGAATAAAATGCTGCTGAGAGTATGTGTGTAACTTGAGTTGTTGCTGAGATATTGTAAGTTGTTTACAAAATATTACAAAAGTAATCGTGGTTAGCGTTGTCGCCTCACAGCAAGAGGTTCTCTGGTTTGATTCTTGGCTGGAGCACTTTCTGTGTGGAGTCTGCATGTCCTCCCCATGGTTGAGTGAATTTAAAGACATGCAGGTAGGTGCGTGTGGGTGTGCCTTTCGTGAAGGTTGGGTGCCAGGCTGGCAACTCGACACTATAAAAATTCACTGCCAATCATTAGCAGACCAGAGTTCCGACATTCTTCAGCATGTGTTATTGTGTGTGTTACCATAATACAGCGGGGTTAAGCAGCATTGTGTGGAGGTAACTGCAACATTGTAGAGCCGCTCACCATCTCTTGGCATTAGTGCATGGTGCCAAACTCTGTGCAAACACAGAGGCCAAAAAATGAAGGGATCTATTGCTTTTCTAATGTGTGTTGTAAGTTATTCTATTTTTAACCAGATTATAGGTGTAAAAATGGGGTAAATAGGGAAGTGATGAAGTGGGGAGCAAGCAGGGGGGAGAACAAAGGGAACAAAATAGAGGAATGTGCAAGTTGGAGGTAGGAAACATGCTCCAGACCTGGAACTGGACTCTCTGTCTCTACAGATACCAAACAAGATTAATTTTGGAGCACTGTGTCCCAATTCCAAGTAGCTGACACACCCAAACCTGGGAATTTGATTATTGTGCACACACACACACGCACACACACGCACACACACACACACACACACACACACACACACACACACACACACACACACACACACACACACACACACACACACACACACACACACACTCCTGGGAAAGCCTGGTACAGATTTACTAACTGTACCATTCTGCCCAGGGATGGTACAGATTTACTAACTGTATCCCTTCTGCCCAGGCTATAAGGTAACTATGCTGCCACCAGTCAACCACTCTCAGGCTCTTACAAAGGTATCCAATTATACTGAGTAAAATCAACACTAACATAAATAGTAGAGTGTAACCAAAGCAGCCAAGTTTTTTGGAGTGGGTATAGCATCACTAAAATAATAAGCACAAGTAGTTTCATGATGTTAAAAATATTCTCTAAAAGACCAGACACACTGATAGGTGTAAAAATATTTAATAATAAATAATAAAATAGAAAACATGAGACTACTAATTATGTATGTACAATAAACAACAGAGCCTCAATCACAGGAGAAATACAAATAACACAGTTGGACAGATTCAAACAAATACAAATACAGAAAACACTATTTAACTAATCTTACTGCATTTCCTGGCTATGTAAAGAAAAACTTGTTCTTAGCTAACTTAATTAATACAGCAAGGCAGGATTAGATGTGGAGATGCTTACTTCCACAAGGCAAAGTGATGAGCTTCTAAGAGACTTGAACTGAACAACTGACTGTGATAACTGACATAGATAATTTTATATTAGGTTCTAAAGAAAACAAAAAAAAAACAAGCTACTATTTGGGTTCCATCCCCTCAGTGCTAGTTATAGAGTAACATCATATTTGATCACCTGACTCTGGTACAAAACACACTCAGAACTTTTTTAAGAACTGTTGCAGTATCTGAAAACTATAGAACAATTTCAAAAACCTGTACTCTTCTTTTCCAGAATTCTTTGTTTAAATATAATCCTTGAATCAGTTGTTATAACAGTGTTGGCATTTTTAATACAAGCATCTGTACAAGTCAGTGTGATAGTCAAATGGCACAATATTATTTACAAAACTCAGCTAGCTGTGCTGGCATATGTTACACATGCACTGCCCTATTCTCCCTGGTATAGATGGCAATACCTCACATCATCACAAGGGTAATCACCAACAACATCCTAATGCTGTAACATATGCTGGAGGTGTTAGGAGGGACACTGCTATAATGGTATGTGACATTATGATCAGTACAGGCTAGATGACTGTTGTGCATGGCACGGGATTGGAGTGGTAACTGTAATATACACAGTTATGCTCTTCTGGTTAGATAGGCACATGCACATACACACACACACACACACACACACACACACACACACACACACACACACACACACACACACACACACACACACTCACACACATACACACACACACACACACACACACACACACACACAGACACCCACATACACACACACACACACACACACACACACACACACACACACACACACACACACACACACACACACACACTTGACTGCAGTGAGAACAGAACCCCTACCTATCTAAGTGCACAGACTACAGAACTCAGTACTTTATGCAAGTGCCACTGCACAAGTCTGACTTTTACAAGGCTGCAGGAGAACTTATAGTGGATGGCATTAGCAGTGGATGTTGGAGAGAAGATGTTGTGAGGCTTGCCTAGGTTCATAGGTTCATAGGACGTTGCTAAGCTAATGGCCCTAAGGCCTTTACAAGCCTAGCTGTATAAAAACCATAGTACCCTTATGGACAATAGCTAGATGGTCATTGTTAGAGCAATTTTGTGATCTGCACTGACTGCCACAGTCCATGAGGGAAATAGGTGCCACCCCTGGGGTGAATTTAAGGTCATCCATCCAGTTATCAAGGTTGCACTTGAACAGGGACATTGAGGAGCTCTGCTTCACACAGAGAGAGAGGGTATTCCAGAGAAGTAGCAATCACTGGGAGATATATCTGTCACTGCAGTATATTCTGTTTATGTCACAGACTAGGTTGAGATCCCTGGGGTGAGTTATTCTTGTCCCACTTGAGTTGTAGATTTGCAGCATTTCCATTAGGACAGGGTCGGAGACTGATCTATAGGCCAGACACAGGTTGCCTCTCAGCAGCTTTCAGTCTTTCCATGTATGTCATGTTTTGGAGGCCCGAGATTCTCCTGGTCAGAAACTTCTGTGGTCTCTCCAGTTGCTGCAGGTGTCTAGTGAGGTATGTACAAAAGGTTGCATTGTACTTAATTAGTGGTCTGGTACGGGTTGAGTACAGCAGAACTATGACTACCCTGGTCTTGGATGCGATGCCCTTATTCATGAGGTGTGCACTGTAGAATGCTTTTCTTACCACTATGGACATATGGTGATTGAAGTTTAGATTGCTATCAACATTGTTGGGAGACTGGATATGATTGCGCACAGTTTACAGTCATATGCGAACTGGGTAAGCCACAGGCTATCTACCTTCACCTGGACTTCCAAGAATTAGTTTCAGTAGAGCACCCAGCGCAGATCATTGTGGCACCCCACTGTTAACTTGTCTACTGGTGGAGGTGAACTCCTCAACTTTGTGTACATTCTGTAGGTGAGCCAGTTGACTATCTATCTAGTAATGTATGGATTAATCCCTAGATGGGAAGAGTTTCTCTATAATACCTGAATGGGGGATTGTGTCAAAGGCCTTGGATAAATCAAGATAGGTGTTATGTACTGTTTCACCACATCTAGGGCTTTGGTGACATTCTCAAAGAAGTCCACTAGGTTTAATAAGCAAGATCTACCCTTGATAAAACCAAACTGGGTCAAGTCAAGAGTTTGAAGGTCATCTATGTCCTTGTGGATAAGGTCCATGATGATTTTTTCCATAGCCTTGCAGATAAGGCTGGTTAGGCTTATGGGTCAATAGTTCCAAGGATCAGTTGATGGATGTGTAGGCATGTTCAACTGTGAAGATAGTTCTAGTTCTGCATGTTACCAAATTGATGTGCATTGCATATCACACAATTGTTATTAATTTATGTAGTGTAGTGGATTTATTTGTGAACAAGTACTGAGAGTCCAGGGTTGCAGTGCATGGGGGAAGGCAACACATTGCTGCACTGTAAATATGTAACATATTGGTAGATAGGGCCTTCGGTTTGTTATGTTTCCACATGTAGTTTATGGCATGAAGAGAAAATGGACAATAAACAGTGCTAATACATGCTAATAGTGACTTTGCATAGTGCAGCAACAAGCAGCGGGTTTGTGCTATGGTTGGCAAAGTGTTTGCGCATGTGAGATACACATTTCCACTACTTTCCCTGTTTGCATATAGTTAAGCAGTGTGCAAATGCGAGCCCTCATTGTTAAAATTCAGAGAGTTAGTATTGCATGTATAAAACACACCTGCTACTTAGCTGACTCTGTGGCAGCAGGTGTAAATGCATTGATACATTTCTTTTTGAGCCCAGATGATGCTGGGTTCAAATCCAGGTATATGTAATACTTTTAATTCATTACATCTGAGTGATGCTTCCAGGTGCATCTGCAGTTAACTTCTACTGACGCCTCTAGGCATCAAATATTGCTTGTTCATATTTGCATGAATAATTTCAAAACTATGCTATGTACAAGGTTTTAAAAGATTTCATCTTAAGCTTACACAAGTTTAAACTGAACAGCATTAGTATTTAACCTCTGTCTAGTACAGGTAAATAGATATTAACTGTTGTTTTTATGATATTAATTTAGATAGAGATAATTTTCACATTTTTCTAAATATTCCAACAACCAGGAAACACAGACAGAACTCAGCCTCACATGAAAGCTCTCAGCTTGATGAATAAAATGCTGCTCAGAGTATGTGTGTAACTTGAGTAGTTGCTGAGATATTGTAAGTTGTTTACAAAATATTACAAATGTAATCGTGGTTAGCATTGTCGCCTCACAGCAAGAGGTTCTCTGGTTCGATTCTTGGCTGGAGCACCTTCTGTGTGGAGTCTGCATGTCCTCTCCATGGTTGAGTGAATTTAAATGCATGCAGGTAGGTGTGTGTGTGTGGGTGTGCCTTTTGTGAAGGTTGGGTGCCAGGTTGGCAACTCGACACCATAAAAATTCACTGCCAATTATTAGCAGATCAGAGTTCCGACATTCTTCAGCATGTGTTATTGTGTGTGTTACCAAAATGCAGTGGGGTTAAGCAGCATTGTGTAGAGGTAACTGCAACATTGTAGAGCCGCTCACCATCTCTTGGCATTAGTGCATGCTTTTCTGATGTGTGTTGTAAGTTATTCTATTTTTTGACCAGATTATAGGTGTAAAAATGGGGTAAATAGGGAAGTGATGAAATGGGGAGCAAGCAGGGGGGAGAACAAAGGGAAAGAAATAGTGGAATGTGCAGGTTGGAGGTAGGAAAGAACCATAGCTATCCATTTCTTCAACTGCGAAAACTGAAAATATGTGCATAATATTAGCTGAATTTGGACTGTCCCCTCCAGAAAGAGGGTGGAGAACAATGTAATCATGTTGTATAGCAAAATGGACTGAATCAAGTGTGTCAAGAAGACATGTGTGAAAAATGGAGAGCTATGTATGGAATGATATTATTTTTTATGGGACAGGTGCCCATTTTTTTTAATTCAGTAAGAGAGGCATGCTGGATAATGGACATTGATATTTCTGGGTCAGGTACAGTGGGTAGGTGAGGAAGTAAATGCAAACAAAAAAACAAGGATCATGCCCTTCAAACATGGAGATAGTAAGACTCTAGTCCTCACCCATTGGACTGCCATCACTGTTACTCTGCTGAAGGCCGGGGTGCTTGACATATTCTCCTCCTACTTACCATGAGGGAAAGCTGCCTCTCCATCTGGTGTAGAAGTACACCAGTGGTGTGGTACACATCCCAATGCACCAACCCTGGCATCTCCTTGCAGGTGATGAAATCCTCACTTCTGCCACTACTCCTGGAGAGTACCACAGCACCAGCTGCCAAGGCAGTACTACCTGAGTGATGCCAGGTTGGGTCCCAGATTTGCTGAGCATCAGGGCTGGATCCAATGGAGCAGGGGCAGGTGATCCACTGGGTCTGGCCTACCTTTCTGTGCTGTGAAGCATATACTGATTTGTTACAGATGGATGACATGGAGACATTTTGATGGCACATAATAGAAAACAAAAAAAAGATTAGGGTTGGATGAGAAAAAAAAGAGATAAAATCAGTACCTTCATATGTGACATACAATGCAGTAACACACTTATGCAACTATTTTATCTGAAGTACTACATTTTAAGTATAGGTCCTAACAACTGCACACTATAACTACATATTGTTGAAAGTAATTGTTGAAATGTGCATATATTGCACGTATGCTTTGCCCAAATATAAAAATTACAGTTAACAGCAGGGCATTTATGCCACATGTATAGGGTTTTAATTTTATGTATTATTATTAAAGAGCTGCAGTACTGTATAGCTGTTAGTCATGGTATTTAAACCCACAACATCTGACTAAAGTTGGTTTGTGTTACAGACTAATGCATGCATACTTGTTTTTACAGTTAAGATATGCATACTCAATTTGCTACAACTGCATAAAAAAGCTGTGTTTACCTTTTAAAGCTGCAATAATACTTCTCCTGTGCTACATACATACCACTTGCTTCCCTTGGTCCCTCCATTCAATCAGCATGAGCCTATTGATTAAACTCTATTTTGGCATTAGTTGTGTAAAGAACAGAAAAGAGCAGAAGAGCATTATGCATACCAGGCTTGCCTATATTTAGCTTTCTATGTATTACAAATACTCTCTTTTTATCATACTTACACAGCTGTGGGAAGTCAGCAGTTTGAAACTCAGTCAACCACTGGTTGAGCAGATGCCTCTTGCACCTCTGTAGGTCATTAAAATGATGTCTACACTGTTCTCCAGTGCATGGGATGCCAGTCACATTGGATAAGCCTGAGCCAAACTTCTCCAATCCTCAGGCTTGTACTGGGAGCCAGAATAGTCCCCCGCAGATGCCAATGGCTATGGTGCTTTACCAGGAATTCAATAAATACCCAGGACTCCTGAACATCCCACCTCTTTGCCCTAAATTGGGCACCTTCCCTCCTAACTCCAGACATGTCTGACACCTGAAATAGAAAAATGGCAACTAATGATTTCCTGCCAATTCCTGTTATCGCATTTACTGGTAGTGTGCAAACCTGAGCAATGATGCCAACTGTGTTTCTATGATGTTATGTGAATAGTGACAGTGCCAAGCAGGGAGAAAATAATTTAAAGTTGAAGGTTAATCTGACACTTGACCTTAGTTTGAGGGGTGTTTGCTGTTGTAGATTGGAAATATATATTGAAAGTTGGAAGGTAACTGTTAGGTGAGTTAAGTTTGCAGACATACACTGGAGCCATAAATATCATGGCCTAAATATCATTTTTGGCTTCATACACTAATAAAATTGCTTTATAAAGTGTTGGATTCTAACCCAGGCATAAGGGACAAAACATGTTCTTCCACAGCAGTGATTTGCCATCTTTGCCACAGAAGAAGTGCTGCTCAGACATCATGAACCATTTATAAATTCAGGTGACAGTTTGAGTGTTACACAAGCATGTGTTTGACCTAACAAGGTTCTTCTTTATAGATCCAGTTGTTTATGTGTCTTATTTAATTGTGAAAGCCACCCAAGTCCAGATAACAGACTTATACTAACAGAAATATAGTAGACAGCATACCCTCAGTTATGCATCTAAAAACACAGTAAGGGTACCTTATCCCTCATACATATAGTTCATATCAGCTCCACTATCTAAAGTGTTATAAGTGAGAGTGAATATAATGGCAAATGGAACAACAGTAAAATGCCTGGAATGTCCTTTATTAGGACCCAGGATCATGTGTATAGTAGCCCTACAATTACACCTGTTGCCACAGGAATGTTAAAACAATGCTTGTATATTTTTCAGTTCATTGCTATAAACTATACTGTCACAACAGTAAAAATAGGTTGCATACCCTGTACTAGAAGCCAGGACCATCTATACTCCAGCCCTACACTTACACCTTCTGCCACAGGAGTATTTACTTGACAGTTCCATAGTTTTCTACTCATTTTTAAACTCTCTGTGTTAATTGCTATGGAACACTTATTAGCACGGTACCAAAAATAATTAATGGAATGTATCAGTTTTCAGTTATTGACTGTCTACATCCTACCTGCAGGTCTTCAATGGCTGCAGGTGTTGGGAATAAAATTAGCAATAATGTATCCTTTTTGACCGTTGCACTTTAACAAATGCCCTATCTGCAGGTGGCCTGTCTGCTTCCTGCATGGGCCACTAGTCTGGGTTTGCACAGTGCTAAGCCCCACAAATTAGATAACAACAGCCAAACCTGACATTCATTTTTTCCATTTCTCTTGTTGGTGCTAAGCCATGTACTGCATAAACACTGGCAAAAAAGGGAAAAGTAGTTTAAATGAATAAAAGCAATCTATAAAATAAACACTACAAAATATTTTAGTACACATGAAACATTTTTACATAGGTCTGGATTTGAACTGTCACTCCAATGAGCCTTCGGAGCACAGTAAGTGTGATTTTTCCCTCTTTGCCACACAAACAGCTTTGCAGCAGGGAATTGAAATCATTTTGCATACAACCACCTGCAACATCATCCACAGTACTAACAAACCATATGATAGTTATTTGAACATGTATTAATTTCGGATGTAGTGCACTGAGTGATCACACAACCATTTGTGACTATTGCTTGCAAAAATGCAGCTCTGTCTGTCTGTGTTTGTTGCTCATTCTTGTCTTATCTGACTAGTAATCAGGGTCTTGCATTCTGTAACACATTCTATACCATTGTCCTTAATGTGTGAGGATATTAAATGGCAATAATATACAGTAGTCAACAAGGGGAGGTTATATGTTAATGAACAGAACTTGTGAATTGTGTGCTGCTTACTTACATTTCCAACCTTGATAAAATTACTTCTATCCTTTGTAAGTCTAACCAACTGGAGGTAGGGCAGTCTCCATTGCTGTTGTGTTTTCCTTCTCCCTACCAGTAATCATAAACAGATGCAATCCATTAGTAACAAACATTGATGGACTGCATGCTCTATGTTTACATCTGATACACAGAGCCAAGTATTTGGGATTCAGCAATTCTAATGTATTCACACCTTATTTGCATCACCACCATGCTCACAACCCTGAATCTACACCATGAAAAGGCAACTGTGTCACTAGGGAACCTGAAGGTGAGGAGACTTTTTTATGTGGAGAATACAGAAGAGGCTATTACTTTGGGATATATCTACACAGAAGAATACTGACCTTGAGAAGGTATACTTGCTTTTTTCAGCTATATACTGCATATTCTGAAATGTCATTATGAAAAATGTGTTTAATATTATATATACGTATTAATTAGCAAATGCTACTTTGGTTTGTATGCATTACATACTTAGAAGTGTACTCATGTCATGGGCATGTTTGCCAGGGCATTTCACAGGTATGCAAAATTGACAATAGTTTAAAATGGAATGTTCTGTGTTAAATCTGTAGACATCTTTCAGGAGCAGTTCATCTGATATCACTTTTAGCATTTCAGTGATGGTTTGTTAGCAAAATGTGTCATTTGCCTTTTCCTTTGGGGGTTGGGGAGCAAAGTTGAATTTCTGTTTTGGCACAAACAAAGATATGTTGCTATTGTTACTCTCCTTGTTTTGCATCCAGGCTTGCTTTGTGTGTCAATGTAATATGTTACAACTGTACAGTTTCTGTTTTTCATATTTCAATATCTTGACTGTTTTATGTTTCCCCAGTAGGTAGTAGTGAAATGCTACCTTTTCTGCTTTATCTGGAAAGAGGAATTTTTTAGTTATGTGATACTTATGTGTGTTATCCTTCTGTTGTGTTTTAGGTCATCTAGGACTACAGTACCCAGGCGTTTCAATCCCAGAAACCTTTCTTCTTGAGAGGGTATGTGGAAATATATCATGCTGAATGCAAATTTGGCAACACATAGTTGCTGATGTGAATGCAGTAGGCAGTCACAGTATGACATATGGTCAGGTGTGCCACAGGGCCACTGAAATGATCTTATCTGCATAGAGGAGAGCAGTTGAAGTGGCCTGTGATCAGATGGGTATCAGGGGGGGGGGTCATGCTACAAAGCCACCACTAACAGCAAATGAAGAGTTGATGTCCACTGTCAGGGATCTAGACATCTCTCAGGAAACTGCAGAACTGCATGTAATTGACATTGGTGCTACTGTTTCAGGGAGAATAAATATGTCCCAGGAGGAACTTCCAGGTAGGTTTATGTATCTCAATTGTTAAATAGTCTTGTATAGTAAAATATTTACAGCAATAAATTAGTTCTGTTTAACAATAAATTGGTTTGGAAGAAATGTAGATTACTGCAGGTAAAAACACATTCTAATTGATTACACATGGGCTTAGGTTGGACGTGTCATCCAAGTTCATGCTGAAAGTATAGTTAATGGACATATAAAGGGCAAAAGGTTTTAACCTCCTGTGTTACTGTTAATTGTGATGATGTTGTTCTGAACTTTTGCTTAACTTCTTGCAGGACCATTGTCCATGGGAAGCATAGCATCAAATGAACATGGTAAGCCAAAAAGCTTCTTTGTCAGTGGTGATGAGCAGTTCAAAGAAATATATAACTTTTACCCATATGTGTTTTGTGTGTGTTCAGGACTGTTGTGTGTATTGCTGTACTGTCTGTAGTAGTGGCACCACTGTTACTATGTTAGCATACAATTAGCTATAGTAGTATAGTAGTATAGTAGTATAACTCTTATTTTTTTTCCTGTGTTTGTTGCTTATTATCACAGTTGATCCTGACAGTGGAAGTGTACGACTCTTACCACCTGATATCAGAGTATCCGGCAGATTCTGATGATGATGATGATGATGATGGTGATGGTGGCCAAAAAGAGGCATAGTCGGGGGGGTGAAGAGGTTGAATCTGACATTGAGGTTGACATTCATCCATTCCCTGTAATTCCATTGGACACAATCAGTAGGCTTATGCCAACTCATTCCAGTGAGCCTTCAGATATTGGACAGGTGGAGGGTGAAGTGTGGTTACTGCAGCTTCAGTGCCTGTTAACTCTGGCAATAGCTAAACTGTGGATGAGATGTCACACATGATGATAGTTAGGGGTGGTCAGTGGATGCCTGATATCCATCCTCCACCTGATCCAGGTGTATTTTTCTGTGCCTCTTGACATATATTTAGAGATGTCATGGAGGCACAGGCATGTAGGTCCTCTAGCGAAATGCTTAGGGTTGTAGATGTTGCATAGGCTGACATGCATGATTGCCTCCACTGTGTTGCAGAGTCAATGGATTGGATGAATAACATGTTGGAATTGGCGGTGTCTGTGATGGAACATTTGCTGGGAGGCGGAAGCATCCTCATGAGCATAGGCCAGCCATGTCATCTGCTGTTAGCTGATGTGGCCATGCCTGATCATGCTCCCATAGTGGCACTACTTACACTGCTCCATCAGTGGTTGAGGTGTCCACACCCAGACATGGCAGGTCATGTGGTCATGTTCCTGAGCATCCTTGTAAGGATCCATCCAGCAGACAACAGTCATGTTCAGGTAGCAGCAGTGGATCTGACCGTGGGTGTGGATTTGCCAGTGCTACTCCTGGCAGAGACAGTTCTCGTGGCCAAGTACGACAATGATGAACTGCCACCTCTACCATGCACGGTTCACACCTGTCTGGCATACTAAGATGTAGAGCTTACACAGAGCTTGGCTGTGTTCATGCAGACACTCACACACCAATTCCACCTGGAGGACCCATGCAGACAGGTCTACTTTACATTACCAAAATTCTGTAAAACTGAAGACCAAATACTCGAGACCACAATAACGAATCTCAGAATGCTGAACCGCATCTTCTTTCCCAGGGCAACTAAATACTTGCCCAACATGGGGAATAATGCCCTTTTCCCCACTATAGTGCAATTACAGAGTTGGTATATTTAGTTGGGTGTGTGTGTGGGGGCATAGCCCCCCACCTAGGTGGGTTTAGATTGTATGGTGTGTTGTAGTGTAGTTTTGGGCAAGTGTTTACTTGCTCTGGGAAAAAAGATTCAGTTCGACATTGTAAGATTCGTTATTGTGGTCTTGAGCATTCGGTCTTCAGTTTTATGGAATTTTGGTAATGTAAAATAGAGCCATACGGACACACACATAACATTGACATAGTTTGACCATGAAGCTTAAAGCTCTTTTTGTCTCACTGGCCATTTGTTACTTTATCCAAATGTCTGCTTGCTTCTCTTTCTTACTCACACACACTCACCAACATTTTGTGTCAGCCCCCCCCCCAACACCCTGTGCAAGCGATGATAACTGTGCCATTTCACTGTTTTCTATCTTTTGGATTCAGGGATACATAACATTTGTGTCTGATGCTCAGTGTGTGTAACTGACTTAGTGCTTAGTATACCTGCATTTGTGATGTTGATTTGGTAATTGTACCTTTGACTTGTATTGGTCTTGGAAAGTTAGACAGCTGATAGAATCAAAGATTTTTTTGCATCAGTATTGTTAATGATCTTGTAAGGGTTGTGAAGTCTGAAACTGAAATGTGTCTCTTTGCTTTCTAACTTCTTTCTTTAATGATTTTTCCATACAAGAGTATGATGCTAAACTGAGGACCATCAGTACGTTTGAGAGGCAAGACTGTGTAAATTCATACATTCATAGATTAGTACTAGGCTAACTGCCTTTGTGGGCCATTTGTAGCCTAGCCAATTACCCCCATGTGAGAATCAAACCCTGCACCTATGGTTTATAAGGCAAATACCTTAACCATTATGCCAGCCTCCCATCCCTTTGACATCTTTGATGCCTGAGGCCTACTACATGATAATGGATACATATAACTCACATAAGTCTCTGCTGTCACATGTTAAAGTAATTTCTATACAAATCACCCACCTTTTACTAGTTTACATTACCAAGTAACAACATGCAAGGATATGCCATTCATTCATATTATTAAACAATACACTTCATGTTTAACACCTACCTTGTAAATTCAGCAGTGGCAACAGTTTTAGTTCAGGGCTGACTCTGTCTGATGCAAGGAGTATACAGCCATTACATGGGTAGGTAAAGGTTGCGAGTGTTGCCTGGCATCAATGTTACTATATATATATATATATATATATATATATATATATATATATATATATATG
Source organism: Protopterus annectens (assembly GCF_019279795.1). NCBI lineage: Eukaryota > Metazoa > Chordata > Ceratodontiformes > Protopteridae > Protopterus > Protopterus annectens. The sequence continues at coordinate 906,673,195 of NC_056745.1, forward strand.
CGTAGGAGGAAGGTTTTAGCCCCTTAGGTGGTGAGTGAGTGTGCTATGTGTTGTCTGTTACCAATGCAAGGGCATATTGAGCATGTCTACGTCTGCCTACACCCACAGCAGCTGCTGGTTCCCCCTTGACTCCTCACCTGTGTGTGGCTGTGGTGACCTTGCCATTGGTCGTGGGATGTGTGCCCCGTCCCATTTTTGATCATGCTGAAGCTATTTTGTCAGGATGATGTTGTGTAACATGGTACATACAGTGCATATTTCAGTACATGTATGTGGATTGTACTGCAGGGCTCCACCAGATGTATCTAGGTACTGAAACTGTGACTTCAGCAACCCAAACACATGCTCTATAATATTTCTAGTTTGAGCATGTGCCTCATTATGGTGTTATTCAGCGTGTGTGTGCGTGTGCCTTTCTGATGGGTGTCATCAGCCATGGTTCCAGTGCATAACCTATATTCCCTGGTAAATGACCCTGTGGGATATCCCCACTAGTAAACATCTGATACAGTTGGGAGGCGTGCCAGATATGTGAGTTGTGGTAACTGGTTGCCAGCACACACATTCAAGATGATTCCCTTGGCATTGCACATGACTTTGCAGTTAATAGAGTGGAAGCCCTTTCTATTTATGTAGAGCCTTCCCTGTTCCCCAGGTGGTGCCTTAATTTCTATATGTGTGCAATCTATGGCACCCAGTACTTCAGGGTAGTGCTCTACAGGGCAGAACTCCTGCATATCTGTGGCCCTGTCCTCAGGAGTATGGGGAAATATATGTGGTTACTGGCATGTTATAGCATAGCATTCAGGAATTGATGGAGGATTCTGGATGCTGGTGCCTGTGACACTCACAGCATGTCTCCTGTTGACCTCTGAAAGGTTCCTGTAGCTAAAATTCTAAGTGCTACACATACTTTTGTCACCACTGGTATTGGTTCCCCTCGGTTTGCCTTGGCTGTGAGTTGAGGATGACAGAGGTTGCAGAGCTCCTGCAGTGTGTCTCTATCCACCCTGTAGAGCTCTACAATTTCCACATCATGTAGATCAAAAATTAAACCGGGTCTGAAAACTCTTCTTCTTGGCCATGGTCTACTAGCAGCAGCAGCAGAGACTTTAGCCTGTTGCACATACACATGAATTAAAGCAATGGCAGCCCCTAACATTGTTTCAGTGTAGACTCTTTTCCATGGCTGTATTCCAATAGGTTCTGGAATTTGCAGGGAAAACCAACACTGAGTCTACACAGTTGCTTTATATTTTGCTGAATAGCTCCTCCATCTTGGATTGGTTGATTAGCATACAATTCAGCTGCTTATGTTGTAATTAGCATGCCATGGTGTTTGCCTTGTTTGTGTGGCTCTATAAACTGTGTAGAGGTACTTACTGAATCTAAAATAGTGTGATACTGTGTGCGTGCCATAGTGCGACATGCACACAGTGTAAACAGACCATGTAGGCTTTATTGAATCTGGCTGTTTAACTTTTAAACTGCTTAGTAGTTAGCAAAGAAACTGAAAATAACAGCATCTTCATGATCCTTTCATAGCCTGGAAAGCTCTCTTCTGTATAGGGCATCATTTCATCTAGTCACTGCAGAACACTTCTCAGTCATCACCCCAGACAGCTGGAATACTGTTTCATAGGGTATTAAAAAGTTCAACAAATACCTAAAATGCAGAGTTTAGTCCTAAAGTTGCGCGTCTTTTAAAGACCATAGTTAACTGTTGTTTCTTATCTTCCTGTTATCAAAAAGATTGTGCCACTGAATTTGAAGTCTTATATGTTCACATATTTATCAAAGGGCTATACATGCATTCCTTTTGCCTTATCACTCACTTACTTCCTATTTCATAGTAATCAACTGCATTACTCTCTGGCTTTGCATAGATATGGAGTTCAAAATTTTGCAAGTATCTGTATATGCTGTGAAAATATAATTCTCTGAATACAGCTGTTTGTTTATGTGCCACTATGCTGCCTTTGCCAGAATTTTCATCATACATAGCGCTGTTGCATTTCACTTCATTTAACTTTTATATGTCAATATCTTCACCATGTATAATGCATTATTAAAATGGTGGTGCTGCGGTAGCATTGTCGCCTCACAGTAAGACATTGTCCTGTTTGATTCTCAGCTAGAGCATCTTCTGTGTGGAGACATGCGTGAATGGGTGTACCTTCATTGAAGGTTGTGCATCAGGGCCGGCAACTTGGCATGTAAAAATCTACTGCCAATCATTTATGGACTGGAGTTCCGCTGTGGCAACCCCTAACCGGGAAAAGCCAAAAGACACAACAACAACATAAGCATTAAATCTGCTTTTTGACCCAGGTGCTTCCTGAAAATGATCTTCATACCAGCTCACTTACCAAGTTACCAAATAAAAAAGGGAATAATTAATTAATAAATAAATAAATTAATTAATTAATTAAAAAAATGCATTTTTACATATTGTTTCCATGGTTTTCATCAGCATGGCCACTGATTACAGTTTAGCTACTTGACAATCACTTTTACTACAAATATGTACTGACTGAAATCTCCCCACTCCATACAACTTCTCAAATCTGTATAATTCAACAATCTCTGAATAATATCTTTTTCAAATAATAAGAATTTTGATCTGCACAATTGTCTTGATTTGTAAAGTATTCAGAGACAGATAATTAAGAGTTGTTTTTATAACCATTCAGGACTGCTACAGAGTAATGCTTCTCCTTGCCTGGCTCTGAAACAGAAATAAACCATTTACTTGATGACTGCCCAAATGAGAATCTACATAATTCCCCAAGTAGTGAACAAAATTATACTTAAATGATATAAATGAGCTATGAACAAAGCATTATTAAATGACATGACTGAGTTATGAATTAAAACATTCTTAAATATTTTAGCTACAGACACATTGCTCTGCACAGTGATTATCTAGACATATAATGCAGAACACATGCACTTTGCATTTTTCTATTTTTAGAGCTGCATTCTTTAAATTGAGCAAAAAGGATAATAATAATAATAATAATAATGATAATAATAATAATAATAATAATAATAATAATAATAATAATAATAATAATAACATTTTAATTGGCAATAAATCTGCCTTCTCAAAAGCCAATCACTGCCATAAGGAATATAGCCTTTAAGATTAGGTTGAATTTTGAACAAATAGTCTCACAATGTCTTACTGTTTGTGAGAGTTCTGGCTCATCAGAATCAGGTGTCTCTTTTATGCCTGATCTGGCATCTAAGCTATATATCAGCAATCAAAGTTTCAGGATGTATTCATGACATTTGTGGATGTCAGAATGTGGCATACCTCCATGGAGGTATCAGACTCACTCAGATATCTTGTGCTGTCATTTTTAGCACACACAAACATTTGAACCTGATGACTGCCTATCAGACTCCATTAACTAATGTTCCAGTTATCTAAAAACATACTTCTTTTTTTGTGTCCAGCTTAATTTACTGATGAACTGCAATAACACTACGGTAAGACTGACTAAGCAAATTCAACTGTAAATAAACTAGGCTGCACAAGAGAACTCTCTGAATAACACCAAAAATCATAAATTGGAGATGTGACATACATATGCCTGTTATTTAAAGGGTGGTTATGACATTGATTGCTGTCTTTAAATATATTAGGTATCGAAGACCTACCATAGACCGTAGTGACTGTTTATAGACAGGTCTTACACCACACTAAGTCACTTACACTGTGAGCAACTCTTTTGGAGCCTGGCCTACAACCTAGTACAGTGTATGGCAGACCTGCATTTCATAGAATTATAGGATTATAGGAGGTTACTAGGCTGGCCCCAGGGCCCTTGCAAGCCTAGTCAATTTCAACCCATGTTCCCAAGGGTGTCTGGTTCAAGCAGACACTAAAATCAGCACCTATTGGCCTTTTCCAAGAGGGACACAGGTGGAACCCCTAGGGTGAATTTCTAGTTATTATTCTATACATCCATTTAAGCTCATTTAATGGACTGAAAATTAACAAAAGATAAATAGATAATAGTCTTTGTTAATTAATAAGCTGAGAATGTACACATGACATGCCCTTCTTGTTCACACAAATGTTTCCTGACAATAAAATATCTGGGTCACTCACATATTATATGACCTCAGTTTTAGCATAGATGTCTTGGACCTGATGACCATTGCCAGAATCCATAACTGGTGAACCCTACCTGAGGAAAAAAAATTTTTTTCAGAAGTTTAATGGTAATAAAACATAAATTATATAATTCCATTAAAGAATATTTCCTTTGATGATTATAATATATGACAGTGACTTTCTGTGCAACAAAAAACATTCAAATTACCATCTTGTTATTCTGCATTGCTCCTGTCACAAAATTTTTATCCTATTTTGGTGATGAAAGCAAATCAAAATAACAACATATCAAACCCACTAGACATCTGTACCACAATATTAAAATCAAAACAAAATAAATGAAATAAATAACATAAACTTCAAAACATGATTCTAAGTCAGGTCATACTCTTTGCAAACTCATCACGAAAAAAAAACAAATCACATCATATTTTAATAATTCTCAACTGCTACAACCTATGCACAGGGGTATGATTTTTACCTTTCATTTATCCTTTCTTCTTGGAGATCTAATTATTCTTTTCATTGAATGTCTTCTTTAAGGAAATATATATTATTAAATAATTGCATTAAACCTATACAGAAATTATTTTGGCCTGATTCCAAAAGACTTGCTGTCAGTGTAAGTGACTTATTCCGGAGTAATGCCTACCTATAAACAGGCTTATACTAGGGACCAGATTTACTTAGACTGAGAGCGAGTCTTTTGAAATTGGGCCCTCCATCCTTAAACATAAGAAAGTGATTGTCTTTCTCACGCTTTGCTATAATTTTTTTTTATCTGTCTGAGTTGCGTCTGCTGATACAGAACATAAGTAAAAGAAACAGGTAAGAATTACATTCAAAGCTTTAAAAAAAAATAGAAAATGTCAAGCAGTATAAAATAACATTTACTCTAAGACATTTTACGTGGAAATTTCTGTTTTTCAGCTGATGATTTGAATACACATAATTATGTCCTGTCAGACTTTTTTTCTTATCATCACAATTGCATTCTCACCTCTCAATTTCCTGGCAAAACTTGTAAGGGTAACCATTATTATCTATATATAATGTATAAATATATTAAATATATACTAAATAAAAGCAATTGTAAACATATTAAAACTAAAACTACTTACAATCTGGAACTCATTTTGATACTTTAATGTTAAATAAAGAACAGTATATAAGGATATACAGTACAATTCTGTATATACACCATTTCAGAAGCAGATGCTGAGAATTAATTGTTATAAATGTGTACCATGATTTAACAGTTTATGACAGTAATAACAGCATTTTAAATTGTACCACTGAACACACACTATAAATTTATAGCCATGCAACATGGTTGGTATCTGTAAATAAAATAAACATTTGAACTCAGAATTCATATTTTAAATATCACTCAGGAATGTATACTGTCTGCATAAATAACATCAAGACAAATTACTCATAAAACAAAATAACGGTATTGTAGGAATGATTGAATAAATGCAGCTGTCAGCATATTTTTATAGGACACCTGTTTAAATAATACCAAGAAACACACACTGCAGTCATGACATGCATGTCTATTTAAAAACACATATGACACTTCTTTCTATTTTTTATAGCATCGTATCTGCACTGGTAACAGTCAATTACATTTTTTTAATTGGGTCTCTGTCGTCATTTTATGTAAAGCAACAACTGCCAATTTTAAAAGGCAAGAGATAGATTTAAACTTGGACAGACTGTCTGTAAACTGATTCTAGGGCTAACCACAGTGTACTCTCTGAATATGTGATCCATAAAAAAGCAAGCCACTGCCTTCATTTTCAGTATAATACAAGTGCATAATAAACCATTTTCTGATAGCTAACAAAAACTAGCCATACCATGCAGGCACCATAGTTATTGCTTTTATGAATTACAATTAGAATAGTGAATCATTCTCTATTAATGGCATCAAACAAGCCTCTTATGCCATTAGCATATATTCCCAGCCATGTTACAGTGTGCCATGGGGTTGGCTGTATCAGCATCATAACCAGTGTACAAGGTTATAGAGGTGGTGGCATGCTGTCACAGTGAAAACGAATACAAAATGATGAAATAGTGGGCTGAAAATAGAATGGTAAAATATGACTGCTTATCCAGGGCAGAGCTTGAAAAATGCAACTGCATCCATTATGATTTTGAGTTTCAAAAGGCAACAAAATGACATGATGTCTTTTGTAGTTTATACTAACATTACTTCTGCACAAGACTGCTGCGTATCTAGGAAGGGAAATACCCATGTTACTTACAAACAAGATGAAGTACTGTGGTGGTGGTGCTGCGGTAGCGTTGTTGCCTCACAGTAAGACGTTGTTCTGTTCGATTCTCAGCTAGAGCGTCTTCTGTGTGGAGACGTGTGAATGGGCATACCTTCGTTGAAGGAAGTGCGTCAGGGCCAGCAACTCGGCACGTAAAAATCTACTGCCAATCATTAGCGGACCGGAGTTCCGCTGTGGCAACCCCTAACCGGGAAAAGCCGAAAGACACAAAACAAAAACTTACAAACAAGATGAAGGTTTGGGGGGACATCTGGGATGGGGCTTATTTATTTACTTGTTTATTTTTCATTTGTTAACTTGGTGAGTAGACTGGCAAATTAACTTTTCGGCCACATCCTGTGCTCATAATAAGCACAGAAATACATCACTGTGGCAGTTGCTCCAAAATAAGTTACATTAAACAAAGATACAAGAGAGACAAGTAAGTTGCTTTAAGAAGCAAATCATTCAACATTTTAAATTTCTGGATATATATATTACAATATGATAGTCATGTTCAAAAGATATCGATGTAGCTATAATACTCAGTTTAATTTTAATATAAATGTATTGTTCTGTCTTGACTGCCTTTTCACCATTGTCTCTGTAACATTTGCATTTGTTTTTATTTATCAGAAAATGTAGATTTGTTTTGAAGGTATCAAAAGTAGTTCCTGTTTTATGGCAGCTGGAACCGTATTCCATGAAGCTGGTCCAATTTTATTAAATGCCTGTTCACCAGTAGCTGAACCATATGGTGGTCTAATCAGTTCTATGATAGTGTTGTCTGTACTACTTGACGTCACTTTTGGCAATGACATCATTTCCAGCCATCAGGCTGTTTTATAATTGAGTTATACAATTATTAATGGCAATCCTGTAAAGATGTGGTTTCATTTACATGCAAGATAATTCAGCAGGGTGAACTGAGATGGGTTTTTGTTTGTAAGCAGTCATATAGCAGGGTGTTCTACATCTAATATGTGTGTGTGTGTGTGTTTGTGTGTGTGTGCATCCATGTGTGTGTGTGTGTGTGTGTGTGTGTGTGTGTGTGTGTGTGTGTGTGTGTGTGTGTGTGTGTGCGTGTGTGTGCGCGTGTGTGTGTGCGTGTGTGTGTATGTGTGTGTGTGTTTGTGTGTGTGTGACCGCACATGTGAATATATATGTACACATGACTTTACATTCATTCAATCAAGCATTCATTTTATTATTTTCCAGTTTCTGCTTTATTCTAGTTAAAGTTTGTCTGATCAAGTACAGGAGCAATGTGTGAAAGGCAGGCCAGAGAACCAGCATGCAAAACTGTTAGCCTGTTGTTGTTACTCCGCTACAAGACTTTCTGATTTTGCTGTCATGGATTTTCATGTAATTTCATCCTAATTATCTAGTCTGGAAGGTTCATTGAAGACGTGACTGGCCATGATGACATATAGTACCAGAGATATACTTTACTACTATAAAATGTTAACATAAGATAATAAAAAGCCAAAAGAGGCCAAAGTAATAGATAGCAAATAACTGACAGTGTTGGTGCTCTTACTAATGCATGTGATTAATTGTAAACACGTTAAATGTAAGCTAACAACTACTTATAATAATGGCTGGCAGTAATCGACTTTATTGCATAGTATGTACTTTAAGTAAATGCATGGACTAGAAAATAGCGTAAAGGTTCTGCTGTATTATCAAGTGTCAGACATTGGTGATACAGCAAGTACACTTAACTTTAGAGAAATGTTTTTAAGTAGCTTGTGGAATAAAACTGGATCAGTAGTGTGCCTGATGCCCTAGGGAAACATGTGGCAGGCTAAAGGTGCTGATATAGAAAAAGCGATGTTCATCATATTGCTCACTGCTGCAGTAGTCTTAGCTTTATGAGTTATATTCTGCAAAGGATATAACAGCTGGCGCCCACCTGGCCAGCTTCCAAAGCTTCAGGACACCTGCCACATGCTCAAACCATTAGGCAGCTCAAGCTGAGTGTCTAAAAACGCAGGTTTGAGTTCCAAGCCTTTTAGAGATTTCACTGACAATGACATTGAAGAGAGTGCTTATGTGTGGGTTTTCAGGCATTGACAGTTGGCTTGTACTGTCCCTTTGCCGGGTAGATAAGATCATTTTGGGGAAAAACGTCCACATAAAAAGAGCTATTGTTTAAATATAATTTATTGCTTTGGAAAGCTGCTTTCAGTACAGGAGTTTATGTTTTAACTGACTGTCATGAGACTTAACTGTACTTTTAGACTGGAGTGCACTTTTTTCCTGTCAGTTTAAAAGTAGTTAAAAGTAACTGAAAACAATTTTTCTGTGGAGAAATTGGGGTTATTTTACTTTGTATTAAAATGATTTTTATTGTGTTTTTTTTTTTGGAGGAAAAAAGTAACTGTTAACAAATTTAATATTTTTTATTAGCTTAGGCTGCCTGTTTTACCCAGGAAAGAGGCACAATTTCTAGCTTAATGATTGAACAAACTACCAGCCTTATGGTCGGTTCTTCTTCCCGTCACAAAAAGAAAAAAGGTAAGCAAACAGCCTTTGACACCACAGCAGGCTAACAATTTGCCTCAGCTGCACGTGGGTGACTCTGCTATGGCCAAAGCTAGTTCCTCAGATCACTCATCTTTTACCTGGATCCTTCTGAGGTAGTACCTACAACCAGTATGGACTGGAGGGTTATACAAGTCTCAGTGGCTTTGGGGTCCCCTCAGCAGACAAGGGAGAGCCACTGTTGTGCCCATCCTCGGGGAAGCTGCTGCTGCCATTAGCAACTCTGCTGGACCCAGTTTTCATGTTAAAAAGAAACAGAAAGCTATACATGCATCTGCTCATTATCAAATTTCTGTAGACAGGAGTACTTTACTAGATCTGGTTCAGAGTCTAATTCAGGTATTGGTCCTTCTTATAAAGCAGTTTCTAGTAAAAGAAAAAATGGATGCCTCTTTTCCTGAAGAGAATTAAGATTCTGAATCTGGGCAGGAAGAGGAAGGGACAGATGCACGCTTTTATTCTCAGATTTCTGATTCAGATTTAGAGGTGAGCACAGTATCTGATTTTTTTCCCTGTGGGTGCTTCTCTTTCTCTGAGACTATTTTGAGATTGTGCCAGCATTTTCAATGGGAGAACACTGAGATTTCTCAGTATCTCAGAAAATGCTATGCTCTATTACAAATGGAATTTACAGAACCTTCACCCATTCCCCCAGTGCTGTCAGCTTTGAAGGATGTTTGAGTCACTGCCAACAATTTTCCTGATAGCTGGCCTACTGTCCCTAAAAAAGCAGGGAGATTGTATGCAGTTCCTCAGTATTTTAAGTTTTTATGCACTCATTCCAAACTTGACCCAGCAGCTATAGCTTTAATTAATGATCTTACTGCTGCTAAACATTCAGCTAATTCCAATCCTACTCTTTCTGACAAGGATGGAAAAATAATTGATAAATAATGGGAAAATTGTATACGTCTGCATCTTTGAATTTCAGAATTCTGAATTGTCAGGCTCATATGTTAAAGTTTATTTTGACTAATTGTGAAAGGATGAGGAATGTTTTGTTAGCAGTTTTTTTTTATTGAGGGGTAAAAATCTTCTATAAGTGGCTTAATTTCTCCCATTTTACAGGTCACAATCAGACCTCCCAACCGCCCCGAATTACTCGGTTTTTACCGAGTTTTGCGGTCCGAATGAATGGGTGCCATGATTCCCGAGTGGCACCACTTCATTTCCGATTTCTTTGCTTATTTTTTGAATTTTCACGCTGTCGGAGCTGACGTCATCACATGAGCGATGATGTCAGCACTACCAGCCAGTCGGAATTGAGCTCAAGGAGCTCACATCATCATTTCCGGCTGGCTGTGAGCAGGGCAAGAATTTGAAAATAACTGTTGCTGCCGAGAAAAGAATGCTGGCTTTGGACTTTGCTTATATCGGACGGGAAGAACTGCCGAGAGAGAATGCTTTTAATGGCTTGCTTCCTTATGCTTCCATTTGGACTTTGCTTTGGCTTGTTTATGCTGTCGTGAACTGCCGAGAGAGAGAATGCTTTTGCTGCCATTTCGAACTGCTGGGAATTAAGTAAGGAACAAAGGGTGTGTGTGTGTGTGTGTGTGTGTGTGTGTGTGTGTGTGTGTGTGTGTGTGTGTGTGTCTGTGTTCGGCAATACTATTCTAAGCACTAAAACACAGTAGTTTGTCAAGGAATGTGACTGTTGTGTTTAAGTTCAGTATTAAACCTATGAGCTTAAGGAACAAATGGGGATGAGCGTTTATAATTTGCTGTCCTTCGAGAAGCTTACTTGCTGTGTCAATAATTAAAACAATGGCATTTTTTGTTTCCTCTGTTTAGGTGTGATTGTTAAGCATGTATTATTTTTGATGGAAATTAATGATTCTGACTTTAGGGGAAGTCTTTTCTATAAAAGTGTTATAAATCCATCTAGCCACAGACTGACTCTACTATTTTTGGACATGGGGCCTGGTGTCAACAGTGATAGTTATCAGTGTTGATATCAACTGAAAAGTAAACAAATCGATACTTTTGTTTTTAGTGCTACCTTTATTGGGCTGTTAGTTCTCCCAGTAGTGCATTTTCAGAATCAGATCAGGCATTACCTTAGAGCACAGATAGAGGTTATCTCAAGTATTCTATAAGAACAACAATATAGAGAAGGTTCTTAAGGTATTTCTAAGTAGTCTAAAGTTTCTAGCTCTGTTGATTTAGTAAGAAGTCATACTTTGTAAGCTGGCTCATGTAGCATAGTACTGTGTTGGATCAGTAAGGTGTGTATGTGGTATAATGGTATGATTAAGCATATTATTAAGAATTAAATGGGTTTCAGAGATGATTCATTAAGTTTCAGTCTTCCTGTTTTTTTAAACTGCTGATTTAGCATACTGGTATGTTGCACTGACTGTAGTGTATAGTGTTCTGGGTTCAAGACTTGCCAGTAATATGCTTGGTGGTAACTCAACATTTTATTCTAGCAACTTTCCAAAATTATACAAGCAATGTTTAAAATGTGCCCCTGGTTTCTGATCTTTTGCCCCCCCCCCCAAAAAAAAAACTCCCCTGAAATTGAAAATAAGTGTGAGAAGCTGTGCAAGATGCCTATGGCTTACACTACTGTCATTCTGTTTATAGTTTGGGTGTGGAAGTAGACTTTTATGATGGAAATGTTCTGAATTGGGCAGCTTTGTAATTATTGGGTCATGCATTTTCTTTCATTGCCTACAGTACAGCCTACTGGAAAAAAATGTTCATTCAAACAAATTTAAAATGTGCTCTGTCTAACAAGTGTGCTGTATTATACAAGGAATATAACTTAATAAAGTCAGGAGGATGTATCAAAGAAAAGAACACATACATGTTTCTTGTTTTGTGTGCAAGGGGCCAATGATATGAAAACAGCCAGCCCAAAGGTAATCTTTATCCACCACTGGCCAGATGCATTTTCTTTGGATGTGATGCAGGTTTCAATGTTGTTTCAATGAATGTGAGTTTCAAGGGCAGAGAAATTTTAATGCCAAGTCTATTTTCATTGTGAGACAGTATTGCTTTGTTTATCAGATGTCTGTTAGTGTTTGTGCATTGATGTGCTGCAAAATGTAAAAATAAAATCCAAATAATCATTGTAGAAGTAAAGTAGTATGCACACATTAGTTTTTATGGGAAATGGGGCAAAATAACCAGGTAATGGGGCATTGGAATGGCTGCAGGGGGACTCTGGTGCCATATTTTGGTTGTCTATTCTTCAGTTTGTGTTCGAAAGTTGGTATCTCACAATTCTATTGGAGTGAGTGGGGTAACGTAATTATGTATGCAAATTAGATGTTAATCAGCATACAGATTTGTACCTATTTTTCATGGCCCTTGTCCAGATTTTTGATGTTTCCAGGTTGAGAGGTATGGTCACAATTCACTGTTTAAAGTGTGTGTATATGACTTTATGGATACTTTTTCCAGGGTTATGGCTACTGGCACTCTTTGAGGAGGTTTGCCTGGCTGCATTCTCAGAACTTCCAAGATTATGTAAAAAATGAAATTTTAAATTCTCCTTTGGGTAGAGATTTAGTTTTTGGTCCCTCTGCAGCAGAGGGTATTAGGCAGTGTGACAAGAGAAGAAAGCTGATGCAGGGAATCTGTACATTTGTTGAACCGCACTTTACCAAATTGTCTATGGGATTCTCTAATCCCTCATCCGATTTTGGTAAGAAAAATAAACAGTCCCAGCAAAATGCTGGTAAACAGATATTTAAGAAAAATGGCAAGGAGGTTCCAAAAAGAATATAGGACCTCCCTGCAAAGCCAAGGACAATCCAACAAATCAGAATGACTATTTAAAGGACCTTGCCCCTCTCTCCCAACCCGGCATTCCGCTCTCCCTTCCAAAAAGTGTGAATCTCCACTTATCTCTTTAGCAACTGATAGCTTCAGACAAATGGGTTCTGAGGATCATTCATCAAAGTTACAGATAGCAGTGGGAGGATATTCCTCCTTTCCAGGGGGTAATTCCTCATCCACCAGATTAGACTTCTCTATGTCACCCTGTCTTTCAATATATGTTGTCTCAGGCAGAGACAAAGCCAGTTCTTGCTTCAGTTTGGGAAATGTTTTTATTTTAGGATGTTTTGGAGCCAAAGATAGAAAATGCTTGGAGATCAGTTCTGGAGCTTTCTTTCCTAAACCTGTTTGTGATAGTGCCCAGGCTGAAAATGCTGTCACTTCACAACGTGCTGAACAGAACATAGGCAGACTCTCATGAAGGAGACTAGATCTGGGGGGTCTTCCAAATTTCATCCGAGTGGAGTTCCTCAAGTAGCTCTATCTGAACAATCAGCTGGCAAAACTGTGCTCCATGACTCCATGCATGAAAGCCTGGAAGACAGATGATTTGTTCCTCTCCTTGGACAGGAATGCTCCTATGTGCTTTTCTACCCTTTTTTACTGATATCTGCGGTACTTCTGAAGATTTAGAAGAAATTCCCCAAGATCATGGTGGTGAATGGATCTATTCACACAAGAACAGGGGTGTTTGAAACACCACAACCCCAATCAACTTCAACTGACTGCCTGGATCATAGGATCCCAATTCCCTTTAGACACCTGTTTATTGAGGATGTGTAGCAGTTACTAATGGAGGCAAGAAAGCTTGCTATTATAAAATCATATATTATCAAATGGAAAAGGTTTTCTAGTAAGTGGCAGCAACATAACCAACACCCATTCAGGGCTAGTGTATCTCTGATTTTACAATATTTGCGTTAGTTGCTATCCTTTGGCATTTCTTACTCATCCATTAAGATTCCCCTATCAACTATATCAGCATGTCTGCTCATGGATCCTCTGTATTTAATGCATTCTCATGTTAGACTGTTTTTGAAAGGGGTTATCCATAAGAAACCATCAAGTAAACTGGTGACTCATCCTTGGGATCTTAATTTTGTGCTAGAGAAGCTAACACTTGCTTGATTTGAACCAGCTTATCTGTCTGACTTGAGGTGCTTAACATGGAAAACTGTTTTACTAATTTCTCTGACCACTGCAAGAAGGGTATCTGAGTTACAAGTTCTTATGGTGAGTCAACACTATCTCAGTTTCCACAGAAACAGGGTTTATTTGAGAACACTTCTTTTATTCCTAAACTGGTATTCAAATTTACTTTAACCTAAACTACCCATCTCCCTGTTTTCTTCCCTGAACCTAAAAATGAAGGAAAAAGGATACTCTACTTTGGATGTCCACAGACAACTCTGGCAATATCCTGACAGAACAAAATCTTTCGTATCAGCTGTTAATTTCTAATGAAGGTAAGAAGAAGAGACAGTCTATGTCAAAACAGGCCATTTCCAAATGGTTGGCTCATGCTATTAACCTTTGTTATTCTCACCGCAACAAAACTATCCCAGGCAGAGTCAAGGCCCACTCTACCAGGGCATTGGCTTCTTCTATGGCTTTTTGAAAAGGGTTGGATTGTAGAAGCAGCAACGTTGTCCTCTGTACACACTTTTACAAAACACTACTATCTTAATTCTTTCTCTAGGATTAAAACAGGCTTTGTTAGAATCATTCTCCAGAGGCTCCTAGACCCTTCCCCTTTCTCTTTCCAAATGTTATAAGCTAGGGTAATCTACCCATATAGCTAAGTAAACTACAGCAGTGATGATTATGACGAACATACTACAGTGGTGTAAGATACTATAACAGTAGTTGTTCGAATGATCACTGCTGCAGAATCCACTCCCTCTCTCTCTCCAGTCCCCTTTGTTTTTTGATGATTATGCTAGGGTGTGTATGTATATATATATATATATATATATATATATATATATATATATATTATACTATATCCCCCTATATATACCCTTGGAGCTTTTCTCCCCAGGCCTCCGCTAAAAATGGACATGCATCCAGTCGGACTATCCCGGTCAACAAATGTAAAATAAAAATAAATAAATAAATTATATATATATATATATATATATATATATATATATATATATATATATATATATATACGTTTACTCCTGGGTATGTCCTGTCATGGCTCAATCACCCTTGCTCAGTTGGCATAAAAGTTCTGAAGGACTTGACACTTAAACCTGTGTTTTTAGGAAGCTCAGCTTGGAAGGTGGCCTGAAGCTTTGTAAGTTGGCCAACTGTTATATAATTGGTAGGCTATAAACCATATAGCTAAGGCTACTACAGCAGAGATCATTCAAATATCTATCGTTATGGTAATTTTACTTACACAACTGCACTTTCTTCCCAACTCTGAGTATGAAAAGGGTCTTATTCAGAACTAAGGCATGATAGTTTCTGAATTAGTAGTTGGTGTGTTACGATTTTAGTTTACAGCCTAGTGGAGGCAATAGGATTCATTTAGCCATTTAAAGTTTATGGTATTTAAAAGATAGTTATATCTGTGTAATTCTTAATCCTCAGCAGCTTTTTACATTTTCAAGCTCGCTTTTGCTAGTGGTATGTAGTCCTTGGTGTATGTAAAGCATATTGTTTGTATTATCGTACATACAATGGTGCCTGTCTACAAAGCTTACTGGCATTAATATTTACCATCTCTTCTGATGATTTTATGGTATTTAGCAGACACTTGCAGTTTTACAATAAAGTAACAAATTAAAAATACAAGTTATTTAACTTTGCAGATTAAATAATTTAAACTCAAAGGACTAACATCAGTAGTTTTTATGTCTGTTTTTGAAACTTTTTATCTAGGAGAAGCTCTTAAGGAAGTTTCATGAGATATTGAATAAATGGACTTCCATATGCATGCTGATGCTGCTTAGCTTTTTAAGTATAATTAGTTCAGACTGTAACATAATGAACACTTTCCTCTATTCTTTTAGGTAAGCCCTGGTCCCCACTGTCTCAGAGGTACTAGTCAGTGGGAAGACAATGTGCAAAATAACAACTACAGTGACAAGCATCAAATTACATCTGATACACTGACCCAGTGAGACGACATCACACAGCAAACAAAAAAGTCATAACTGAATAAATAACTGTTTTTACATTTAATTATACAAAATCTAATTGTATTCTAAGGCAGCTCTGTAGCAAAGTGAGCAGCATTATCACCTCAAAATAAAAGGTTCTGTGTGGATTCTGCATATTTCTTGGTTTACCTTTGAATGTGTGAAAGCACATTCGTCGATTGTTCACATCTGGGAAACTGTTTTCTTGAAAACCGAAATAGCCGACTTCCTGAAATATCAAATAAATATCGACTTTCGACATTTCTTATCGCTCCACCACCGAAACAAGTCATACCAGGTCTATATTAGATCACTGAATGCTTAAAAAAGTGAACGGTAATTAATCGACCCTATGTAAGCAAAAGCTTATAATGTCAAACTGTCAGAACAGCAATGTTTTTCCAAGGGAAAAAAAAAATCGCTGTTTCAACAAAAAAAAAATAAATAAAAAACAAAATGCTTTAAACATTACATTAAGTGGGGGGCTTTGCCCCCCACACCCCCCCCCTACTTAAATATATTAACTCCGAGACAGCACTACAGTGCAAAAACGGCAAAATAATGAAGCGGCTCAGCAAATTTTTTCCTAGGGAAAGAATTTGCTTAAAATCTACTTCGATATTTTGCCGTTTCAGTCTTTTCAGTTCGACCAAGACACATTCGAAAGAATGCATCTTCGGCCTTCTAATAGGAACCCATCCTCCAATGGGTCAAAAAGGGGGCGAGGTTTTGGAATTCGGAACTTCGGTTTCCGTGGTTTCAGAATTTCGCAGTTTGCAGTTCACTGCAACAGTTTTGAAGATGTTGCCATCAAACATTCAAAGGTAAACCTATTTCTTCTGTGTTTTGTCTGGGTACTCCAGTTTCTTCCTACATCTCTAAGACATATGGTAGGTGGATTGATGCATGGTGTATGTTAGATGTCAGTAAGGCCTGGCAATCTACTTCCATTCCCTTTCTGACTACTAAAAATCAGAAGTCGTATGTGACTCAACATCATTGGATAGATAGATGATTTATATTATAATTATTGTAAGACACACTAAAAGATTTCCTCCCAAGTATTTGTAGCAGTGAGAGGTATAAAGGAGCAGGCTGTTGTAAATTGAATCCTTGTTCAGTTATTATATATGCCTTAGATGCAGCCTTAACATAGCAGTGCACACAAAATTCACTCAAGTTCATTACTCTGAAAAAAGTAACTTTTGGATATAGTTAAAGAGCAGAATTTCAATAAGAACTTTTCTGACCAACAACAAAGCAGCAGTAAGTATTGAAGAGGAGCACTGTGGTGTGCATAGAGCCTGCCTCACCCTTAGCATAGAGAATTACACACATCAGACAAGTCAGGCACATTGTTTATCACAGTGCTTTTACTCACTTTTCATCCCCTTGACTCTGCACATAACACTTGGATTAGTAAATATATTTTCTGATGTGGATTTGAATAAATGCATAACTCTCCTGTTGGCAGTCTTATACTCACGCTGAGGTGTTCTTACACTTTTTCCTGATGTTGCATTAAGTTTAAATTATAGGACCTGAGTTGTAGTTGCCATGGTAATGCTACATCCATTAGCGTCAGTGACAATGATACCCCAAGTGACAGTCCCCACCCCCACATGCAACACACACAAATTATATAAATGTAGAAGAATGAAGCAAGTGGGAGTGAAATAATAGGGAAATGGAAAAAAATGACATATCGCATCAAAGAATTTACCAACTGGCCATCTTTTGTGGATAGCTGTCCCCTGTCTGAGATGTTGAGAGGTGACTGTTGCACTTAAAGTTAATTTTGCAACAGGCTACACTGACTGCTTTTCAAAGAAAGTTTGTTTGTGGCTTTCGGCTTTTCCCGGTTAGGGGTCGCCACAGCGGAACTCCGGTCTGCTAATGATTGGCAGTTGATTTTTACGTACCAGCTTGCCAGGCCTGACACACAACCTTCAACGAAGGTACGCCCATTTAGGCATGTCTCCACGCAGAAGACGCTCTAGCTGAGAATCGAACCAGACAGCGTCTTACTGTGAGGTGTCAATGCTACCGCAGCACCACCATTGAAAGTAATTTGGGTGCATTCCTCTTGGTACAATGACACTGGATAAGCTGTACTGTAATAAATCTAACTTCATTCTGATGAATTATATATGAAGAATTTAATAGTTTAGTCCCTGGAAAGCTGCATGTAAGCCAGTGTGCCAGTAGAATTGAGGACATTGTTTCAAATACTGAATGTATCCTATTTTATTATTTTTTTTCTAGACACATTTTAAATCAATATTGGTTATTAAATGTCAAGTTCTTCTTGGCTGAAGCATGTACTTTTAACCAGTAGATCCTCATGTGAAAAGCTGAACCAAAAAGAACCACTGATTAATCTATACTCTTTTCAAAATCATCTTCCACATTGGATGGAACTGTCTTAATAGCAGGTTTTCCTGAAGAATAATCACCAACTCCAAACTGAACTTCACCTTTTCACATCTGTTGCAGCAAATTACATATTTGTGGTGTTTTTTGCGATATATGCATGCATGCATATTACTAACTTCAGGGGACTGTTGGTCTCTCTTCATTCTATATATCAACAGCCCACCCCCACTCCCCCGTGAAGGAAGATTCCTGAGCTGATGCCTTCTTTAATTTGAGTTTTACTCTTTCATGGGCCTATGTCAAGGTTCAATGGGCCCAGATCATGCCCCATACTTTATTTTGTTCAGTTTCTTCATATACTTAACTATGGTTGTTACTTTTTGTGCCCTTTTGACTATCCTTGAGCTGGAATGGCCCCCATAAAAGGCATACAGTACACTTGAGGTCTGACCAGTACCTTAGAGATTGAAAAAAAATTAGCGTATTGTCTGTGGAGTCTCTGTGGAGTCTCTGTCTCTTAGGTTGCATCTAAGAACCGTTTGTATGCATTGGCTGCTTCATATTCACATGGCTCCTTATGGACTAGTGGTGTCTTTATCACCACTCCCAACTCATTATGTTTGTCTCTCTGACCAGTTTTAATTTTCTCAAGCCAAGTGTTAGTGGAGCCTCAGCGTTAATGATCCTTCCACAGGTTCACCTACGGAAACCTTATTAGGACTTTTACTTCCTCTAGCTAGTCAAGTTTAATCGTCTTCTCAGCACACCACCGGGGCCATGACTGACTCCAGAGGGGCCAATCTGAGGACCTCATTAAACCATACAATCAGTAGAAGTGATAGGCAGTGTGTACAAAGGGCAGGGACTTAATTAATGCAAGTTTATGACCTGCACTTACTGGGAATTCCTCCTTTGTGGGGAATAATTGCAATCTGTGGTCTCTATCATGAATGGGGTTCATTGGATTATCCAGACCTGTCGGCTAAGGGTAGATACATGCCGATCCATTCAGTGTAGCATGCATGCAGCCCTGAACATCTAAGAGCATCACAGACCTGTTATTGCTCAATCTTGTGTGGCTGAAAGCCACTTGTCCCGCTAAGAAGTTGGAGATAACCGCATGAGGCCGCATAACTAGTTAGCATGGCGGAGTCTCATTCGTTATCAGAATTAACCAGCAAATCACTCCACCAACTAAGAACGACCATGCACCACCACCCACAGAATTGAGAAAGAGCTATCAATCTGTCAATCCTTTCCGTGTCCAGGGACAAGCCTGAGTAATATAGCTGTTCTCATTTTCACTGCATTTTTTTCAAAAGGATTGAGTCTGATATTAATTAGGATGAACAAAAGCTGTGTGTTGGGATATTAAAGAGGGAACCCTAGTGCTAGAGAACTAAAGTGCCATCTAGAGCCATTGAGGGTTACATTTGTCCTGCTTGTGAGACTCCAACAAGGTGTTTTAGCATAAGCAGTTGGTACACATTTTACTCACTGAATCAGCTTACATACATGAAGGGAAAATAAATTGTAATTGACAGGGCAAGTATAATCTGGTAATCGGTTCATGACTCAGAAAAGTCAGCTTAGCAGGGAAAGACTTCCAGATTGGCAGAAAAAAATACATTTATGTAATGTTTCATATCATTTTTTTACCCAAGTATAGCTCTGGTTTTGTGCAATAATGTACCTTTCCATAAAGCAACCCGACTCAGTCCTGACTTCCAATACACTGTGTTTTTTTGTCTTTGGGTGTCCTCTGCAATGAGTGTACTTCAAAGAAAGTAGTGTTAAAAGATTGAATGACTTAATTTCTGCTAGCTGCAGGAATATGGGAACTGTATCAATAAGCTGTGAGTAAGAGCACTGATTAAAACAAGTGCCAAAATCTTTAGCAGAAGCATGCAGCCTAGATTCCTTGTGCTAGCCTTTTACTTGAAATGCCATATGACTGATGAGGATTATGAAGATGTTATATCCCCTATGACAGAATGACATACAACATACATTTTAGGGAAGGTTGTGGGAGTTAATACTGGTTCACTTTCAATAAGGATGACAAATGGTGGCTCTCTGGTCATGCTGCATATGTCTTTGGGTTTCTTTAATGATATTGGGATTGTAGTTTTCATCTGATTCCCTTCAACTCTCTGATATCCACTTGACTTGAGTTTTGTTTGCTTTAGCCATATCACAGATCTTGAGTTTCTACACACTTGCGTCATTATTTTTTGCAGTTGTGTGTTTCTTACTCTCAGTTATCTTTATTATTGTTACTCCAATATCACACTGACTCAGAAAAAAGATTGAGGGAGTTTTTATTTGTGTTTCTTTTTTCTTAGTTATGTGCTGTGGTAGTGGTGCTGCGGTAGCGTTGTCGCCTCACAGTAAGACGTCCTGTTCAATTCTCAGCTAGAGCGTCTTCTGTGTGGAGACATGCGTGAATGGGCGTACATTCGTTGAAGGCTGTGCGTCAGGGCTGGCAACTCGGCATGTAAAAATCTGCTGCCAATCATTAGCGGACTGGAGTTCCGCTGTGGCGACCCCTAACCGGGAAAAGCCAAAAGACACAACAACAACAACATGTGCTTTTAACTCTCCAAGTTACAGAACCTTGAAGCAAAAACAATAAAGCTAGGAGCACATAGGGGTGAAAAAGAGAGAGACTGCATAGTACAGCTGATAGTTTTGATATCCATCACTGTTGTTAGAAAAACATATTTGCTCAGTATTAAGGAAACTACTTTGTTTTATTTTACTATTTTAGATATGTATGAGTCTGGGGTCAAAAGTGAAATAAAGTTTGATTGAAAAGATGTACTCGAGGGGGAAGGAGGGATTTATCACACATTGTTAGCGTGTTCAGAGCAACTGGTCCATTTGCACCAGGTTGGAAAAGCATTACTCTGATTTTCTTTGTGCAGAGTTTCATTTGGAGGTATCCCAACATACTTTGATGTTGCTGAAGGTGATTTAGAGTCATTTGTTGATTGCTTACATAGAGGTAGGGGAAAACTAGAGGGTGGTGTCATCATCATATTGTATTGTTTTTGCCGGTTTATATGCTTGTGGCATATTGTTGGCAAAAATGATAACCAGTATGTGTCCAAATACTGACCCCTGTGGGTCAGAGTGTCATTATTTTTTGTAGAAGTGAATCTGACTATGTCGGTTCTGTCATGTAACTGCCTAATCAGTGTATAAGGGATGCAGACAGAGTGAACTGGGAGAGGTGTTCAGTCAGGGCATGGTGGTTTACTATGTTTTGTAATTTAGCTAATATTCATGGTTCAGATCTATAATTTATTCACTCTTTTCATGCAATACTTTTATGAAAGTTGACCACGGATCTTATTTTTGTTATTTTCACTATGCCGATTGCCATATCCCTCATGTTATTTATCCAGCAACGTCTAGTTTACATATTGGATTCTGTATAGATGAAACAATATTTAAACAATGAATTAATGATCATATGAATTCCATTAATAGCCAAAAAATGCATTCTCTAAATACATTGCAAAGGATGGTATTGGGCATAATTTCAAATTTTGGGTTTTATTATGTTACTGTAAATAGTAGACATGGTGATTATCACTAATATGTTGGAGGTTAGAGGAATATTATTGGCACTATGTCAAATGCCTTTATGCTTCTGCCTCCTGGGATCAATGACTGCATACATGTTAAGACTTTGTTGTCATCCAGGACCTTGACACATTACTTTTTTTTTATTTTAATGAGTAATAATCACTGATGCATTAATTATATTATTATGTATAAAATTAATTATTTCTGTGGAATTTCCGGTTATGTCCAGGAAAGGCATATCATAGCACAAAAGCTTCGTAGATGCCCAATAAAATGTTATTTTACAGAAGTATGCTTTGCAACATGTTTTTAATATAAACATAGCTTGGTGCATTGTCCATAAATGAAAATAGCAAAACTTTTAACTCCAGCATTTCCTCCAGTTTAATATGCAAATGCTTATCAAGCAACCTGCATAGCAGAACTTTTAAAATTTAGAAATGTATTTCCAAAGTACTTGGACAGAACACTTAAGAGTTGAGTTTAACCATGAGTTTTTGCATCCACATTCTTTTTGGAATTCTAGAGTTTAGAAATAGATTCAAGTCAGCCTGCCTCAGGTCTTAAAATATTGGCCTTTATTGTAAAAATGTAACTCAGTGATAGATTTTGTACACATCCACACTGATAATGAACTACACTATTAAACTTCCAGTAAACTATAATGATCAAAGCTGTCATTTCAAAATGATAGTTGTAACATTTGCTGAGCTTTCCTGGCTCTTCTTCTGAAGAGAAGCTTGCTGGCTTACTGTTAGCCTGTTAGTTTGCATTCTTTATATTAGAGATTGCATTAGAAAAAGTGACAGAGGAGGTATACAGTTGGATTTATTGCTACAAATTATACCAATTTAATCTTAGCTTGCTGTCCAGTTGTATTTTGTATACTGGTGAAAATGCTAAGATGTAACTCTACCTTGGAATACAAAAGTAGATGACTAATATACTACCTAACATCGCAGCATTCCTGAAGTTCAGAGGCAGTCCTTTGATAAGGTGCTGCACACTTTTGTGAATAATGGTATGGAATATCTCTGTACTACCTTGCACTGTTTAGATGTAATCTGATATTTACCCAGAACCTAGCTATCTGCACACAGCTGACATTAAACAAAGTGTTTTTTTCCACCCACCAAGCATACTTTGTGTCATATCCACTATAAAAATTGCCACGGACTACTGGCAAACATAACCATATTTCTATGTAGGTGTACCTACAATATACCTGTAATGCTGGAACTCTAAATTCTGAACACCAAGGTAATTTTACCTATTGTATGGTTAATTGGAGCTTCTTTAATCATGGAAATGAATGTTGTTGCAATTTTATTTCATTTACTAGTTGAAATGATACACCTTAGCCAGTGTTAAAGTAGGAACACTTTTTTGAATAGAGAATGAAATTCATAACTGTGTCTTTGTTATTTTAAATTAAATATTTTATTTGTTATGTATGTAATAGCGACACATTAGATGTGTTAATAAGCTGTTTTAAGTTTTGATCTAAGTTTTTCTTTTTAATGTATGATTCAGTGCCATTGGTGAGAATGTATTAGCTACACCAAATCTTGTGCCTTTAGCACACAGCCCTGCATTTCTTATATTATACTTATCTATTGAGCATCCATATGACAACTGTACCTTTTTTGGGAGTAAGACCTAAGACATCTGAAGTGATTATTTTGCTGTGTTGCTGCTGCTGTTTTGATGTGGCACAGTTCTGTACTAGCTAGCACTGCTGCACCCAATGCCTTGTACTCTGGTTCAGAGACCTCTGTGTGGAGTTTGCATGTCCTCTTTGTGTCTTAATAGGTTTTACCTGGGTCTCTTCATTGTTTCCACAGCCCAAAATCATGCAGATAGGTGCACTGGTGATCTTCTAAATTATCCATTGATGTGTGTGTGTGTGAGTGTGTGTGTGTGTGTGTGTGTGTGTGTGTGTGTGTGTGTGTGTGTGTGTGTGTGTGTGTGTGGGAGGGGGTATCTTATGATATACCTAACTTATCAGGGGCAATGTTAGTTTATGTGTGCATGTATGGAAGCAAATAGAAAATTAACATCACCAGTTTTATCTGTGGTCACACCAAATACTGGGAGCCACAAAACATATTTACTGTGATATATATATATATATATATATATATATATATATATATATATATATATATAGATATAGATATAGATATATATATATATATATATATATACACACACACACACACACACACACACACACACACACACACACACACACACACACACATCAATGGATAATTTAGAAGATCACCAGTGCACCTATCAGCATGATTTCACGCGCACACACACACACACACACACACACACACACACACACACACACACACACACACACACACACACATATCACATGCATCCTTTTCTCTACCCCCAAAGGAATCTCTGGTTAATTCAAGTGTCTGAGAGATACACATAGAGGGCTGGTAAAGTCAGAGTTATTCTTTGTAGCTTGCAGTAAAAGGGAGTGGTTAATAAGTAGTTATCTTTAAAACTATAAGGCATGACATGCATAGAAGTACACCTAAACCCTCAGAGCTCCTGGTGGCCTAGCAGCCTCCAGCCCCTTGTCTGTATGAGGGGATTTTGAAACAGTATTAGTAGGGGGGCCAGTCTTCGACCTTAGCTCACAGATCTTTCTAGTTTAAGAATGAGCAATGTTCATATGTGTGCACAGAAGACAAATATAGCTTATATGGGGGCAGGCTGAATATAGTGCAGTCATTTCTTCTTTAACTTTCATCATCATCAAACCTCAGGTGTGCATAGAAGGTTATTTGGTGTTTGTCTAGATGCAATGCAGTGTCTAGGAGCAAAACGTTGGAGTACATTACTGTGATGATTTTTTTTTTTTTTTTACTTTTCTCAAAATAAAACATCAGGCATGTATCTGAGTGTCTGTATTTTGCATGTAGGAGTATCAGGCATGCTGTGTATTAGTGTCTGCCAGCAACAAGTTGAACTATATACATAGCCACATCCATTTGTTTTTTCACTGTCATATCAACCAAACATCAGAGGGGATACAGAAGGTGTGTGTCTTTCGGGGGTAAGGCAGAGGAAGTGTGCAGTGCATATGTATGACAGCAACAACTTAAAATGAATGACTGTGGGAATTTGTTCTTTCCCTTTCATCACAGTTTTAAGACCAGAGGGATGTATATAAGGTAACTATTATTTTTAGCAGGATAAGAAAGCTGGCACTGTTATCTGATAATGATTTATGTATCTTGACAAGCATTTATCTTTTTCAGTTAAATGGGTTATACTATTTTTTCATCTTTGAACATTAAGCCTTAAATACAAATTTTTTCTTCCTTGAATGAAAAAATAAGACTGAATTTTGCTCATGACGTCTGATTTTTGTTTAGGGCATTATTATATCAAAAGTTTGGAAAAAAGGACTAAAAGACATTTCAGAGTATCTAGAACTTATAGATTTAGACCTAGAAGTTCTCAAATACCGTACTTAAATCTGTTCTTTCCTTCACCTTTATTACAATGCAGCTTGTCTAGAAAGAGTCGGATGAAAGGAAAAAAAATCGGAAATATAACACAAAGTATGAAAATGAAGAAACAAAAAAGAAGCTGCTTGTCAGGATGGTGTGGGGAATATATATATATATATATATATATATATATATATATATATATATATATATATATATATGGGTCTACTTTGTTTCGTTGAATCTCATTTCACTGAATTTCATTAAACCCGACCACTTTGCTGAAAACTCAAATTACTGAAAGCTCATGTCACTGAATCTCATTTCACTGAACTGCAGTTAGTATATATGGCACTGTGTAGAGTACTGTAAGGCAAGTGAAAGGTATATGCCCTTTTCCCCACTGTAGTGTGATCCTGGAGTTAGTATATATATAGTTAGGGTGTGTGTGTAGGGGGTACAGCCCCCCCCATTTAGTTTGAGTACATATTGTTTTCTGGAGAGAGTTAGTCATTGGTGTTGCAGCTATGCATGTCTATTGTTTAAAATGAATTGTTTTGAAGGTTTTGGTAAAATACAATATAAAACAAGGTGGGGAGCTACGCCCCCCCCCCCCAGTGTGGAGGCTGTGCCCCTCACACACCCCCTAACTATATATACTAACTCCAGGATCGCACTACAGTGGGGAAAAGGGCATATACCTTTTACTTGCCTTACAATACTCTACATAGTGCCATATATACTCAGTTCAATAAAATGAGATTCAGTGAAATGCGTTTTCTGTAATTTGTGTTTTCAGCGAAGTGGTTGGGGTGAAATGAAATTCAGTGAAATGAGATTCAATGAATTATAACAGAGCCATATATATACATGGGTCTACTTTGTTTGATAGAAAACACATTTCACTGAATCTCATTTTGTCGAAGCTTCATTTCACTGAAAATGAATTGCCTGAGCACAATAAACTGAAAGCTCACTTCACTGAAAACTAATTTGACTGAAACTCATTTCGTCTAAACAGGTATATGCCATGTTCCCCACTGTAGTGCGATCCTATAGTTAGTATATATAGTAAGGGGGTGTGGGGGGCACAGCCCCCCCACCTATTTTAAATGTTGTAAACCATAGACGTGGATTCTTACAAGTCAAATGAATAATTCTTTCCAGAAAATAATATATACCCAAACTATGTGGGGGGCTGTGCCCCCATCCCCCTAACTATATATACTAACTCCAGGATCGCACTACAGTGGGGAATAAGGCATACACCTTTATTTATTTATTTGCAGTTTGTTTGCCAGGATGGCCCATTGGGCCAAGAAGAACCCGTTTTCAATGCAGTCCTGGGGAGCAAAGCTCCACAATAACAAAAGTTATAAACAAGTAATTATCTAACAGTAAATACAGAAGTATAACTAAAATCATAGTATTTAAAGATACAATATGAAACAAACAATTAAGGTTAAGAAAAATAAGAATTGTTGTAAATTCTTGCTAGTACTTTACGAGGAAAAGAATAGGACTTTGGAGTACATGAGATGTCTGAGGTATAGAGAAGAGAAGAGGTTATGTGGAATGGGAGCATTTGTTTAGATAGTCAAATGAGTTTTGAGTGAAGTGAGTATATTGTGCTCAGGCAATTAATCTTCAGTGAAATGAGGCTTCGACGAAATGAGTTTTAGTGAAACAAAGTAGACCCATATGTATGTATGTATATATATATATATATATATATATATATATATATATATATATATATATATATATATATTGTCAGGATGGTGTGGGGTATATATACATACATATCTATATATATACATACATATCTATATATATATATATATATATATATATATATATATATATATATATATATATATATATATATATATATATATATATATATATATATATATATATATATATATATATATATATATATATATATATATATATATATATTGTCAGGATGGTGTGGGATATATATATATATATATATATATATATATATATATATATATATATATATATATATATATATATATATATATATATATATATATATATATATATATATATCTTCATAGGTGTTTACTAGGCTAATGACCACAAGGGCCTTTTTAAACCTGGCCATGTATCCCAAATCTCTGACAAGTTCTGATACACTCGATAAGTGTAAGCATGGGCCTGGGAGATGAACCATTTACAGGTTACCTGTGTCCATTAGAGACACAGGTGCCAAACCAGGGATGAATTTCCAGTTTCCCATCCAATTGTCCAAGTTGTACTTGAATTGGGTTAGGGAGGAACTCTGCTTCACTTGGACGGGAGCCTGTTCTATAGACAGGGTAGTCTCTGGTATACATACTCACCTCTCCAGCAGGTCTTTGTTTACGTCTTTAGAATGGGTAATTCTGGTACTGTTTGTTTTGTGGATATGCAGGATGTCCACCAGAATGGGGTCTGACAATGTTCTGTATGCCAGGCATAGATCTCCCCTCAAAAGCCTGTAGGAGACAGAATACAGGGATAGGGCCTTGAGGCAGATCGCATAGGACATTTTACGTATGCCCTGTAATTTTTTTAGTGAGGAACCTCTGTGGACGTTCCAATTGTTGGGTATGCCTGGTTAGGTACATATCAAAAGGGGCATTGTAATCAATGATAGTTCTGATGAATGTCGAATACAGTGGAACCATGACTTCATTGGACTTAGATGCCATACTTTGTTTTTAAGTTGTGCAACATACAATGATTTCCTCACCTCTGCAGACATGTGATGATCAAAGACTACATTACTATCTATGTGTGTTCCTAAGTCCCTGACTACTGGGTCAACTATAAGGGGTGTGTTGTCAATATGATAGTTACCAGGTTTGGATGACTTCCCAAAAGATACCAATATGCACTTTTTGGCATTTAGTTTTAGTCCATGACTCTGACACCAATTGTTTGTCTGTGTCAGCCCCTCCTGCAGAACATTTGTGTTGGTGTGGGATTTAATGATAGCTCCTAATTTGCAATCATCTGCAAATTTAGTCAACCAGAGACCACTGACATTGGCCTTGACTTCTGAGAAGTAAATGCCAAAAAGGAGCAGTCCAAGGACTGATCCTTGACTCCACTTGTGACTGGCCTCTTTGTAGAGGTGGACTCCCCAATTCTAACTTCCTGGGTCCTGTCTGTGAGCCAGCTGGCTATCTACCAGGTGACACACAGGTTTTTACCTAACCTCTTGAGTTTGTCAGCAATGCCCAGGTGGGATATTGTGTCAAATACCTTGGCCAGGTTAAGGTAGGCAGTGTGGACGATTTTGTCCTCATCCTTTGCTTTGGTGACCTTCTCAAAGAAGTCCACCAGAATGAGTAGGCATGATCTGCCCTTGATGGAACCAAACTGGTTTGGGTCCAGTGTCTGGAGGTTTACTATATCTCTATTGATCATCTCCATGATAATTCTTTCCATGGCTTTACATATAAGACTAGTGAGACTTACTGGTCTGTAGTTTCCAGGGTCTGTAGATGGCCAACCTTTGTGCAGAGGGATGACCATTGCCTTTCTCCATTCATGAGACACAAATCCTGGTTGGAGGACTAGTTAGGAGTTAGTAATTCCAGAGGCCCTGATAGGTCATGTTTCATGCTATTTAGAAGGAATTCCGGGATATTGTCTAGACCCATTGATGAAGTGTTCTCGGTCTTAGAGAGAGCATTAAGGACCTGTTCCCTAGTGATATTAGGGGGAGTTAAATTTGATGATATTTGCTGAGGGAAGGTTGAGGGGAAGAGAAGAGTAAAGTTGGAGCTGAATTTATTAGCCAGAAGGTTTGCTGTATCTTCTGGCTGAGTATAGGTGGCTCCATTTACAATGAGCACTGCACACAACTGTGTATTGCCTTTGAGGTTGTTGACATAGCTATGTAATGCTTTGTGGTTGTCCTTGGCCTGGGAGGCCAAACATACCCCAAATTTGGCTTTGGTAGACATTATTTGTCCTCTGAGTTGTTTATTTAGTTTGATGAGAGTGCTTTTATCCTGCTGGGTGCTGCACCTCCTAATTTTTGCCATGGTTTTCCTCCTCCTGTTATACAACCTATTGATTTTGTGATTCCACCAGGGTGGCATGTTTTTTGAGTTAGTTCTGTACTTCTTCCTGGTGGGTACAGCTGCCTCTATGCAGCTACTAACATGCTTGTACAGGGTTTCAGTGAACAGTTCTTCATAGGCAGCAGTGTCTGCAGGGTTTATGGGGGCTTGAAATGTTGCCAAAATTTCACTTAATAGAAGGAGGTTAGCCTTAGAATAGTTCCTGAATATTCCAGGTTTAGCTGGGGGAGGGGTCCAGGATTTATTTTTACTTCAAAGGAGACCATTTTGGGGTCTGACATTACCAAGGAAGGCATTATAGTAGGGGGTGTGAAGCCCTTTCCCATATTAGTGAGGACCAAATCCAGAATGGCTGCACCCCTGGTTGGTGTATTGACTATCTAGTCCAAGGAGTTCCAGAAATTTCTGTGCATGTATGCTTGGTGTTGTATAGGATTCCCAGTTAATAAGGGAGTAATTAAAGTCATCCATGAATATGGTATTGGGTTGGATGGTTAGTGTCTCTAATAAGTTTTAATACATGGTATGGGTTTCCTGGGTCATAGAAGGGGACCTATAGCTTGCAAGAAAGTGGTACTGGATTTTGCCTATGGTGATTTGAACATGGAGCAGCTCAAGTGGATTGTCCTGTTTGACCAGCCTTGAAGTATATTTATTTTTGATGTAAATAGAGACACCTCCACTTTTAGCCCCTGCCTGTGAAGTAGCTGGTCTAAATGTGTGGAAGGCATTATAACCTGCACTGTTGGTGTGCTCTCCGCGGCTTTAAACCATGTCTCAGTGACCGCACAGATGTCCGCGTTCCCTAGGGGTGAAGAGAGCTCCTAGGGATTGGAAATTTTTGTTTAGACTCCTAGCATTGAGCAGTAGTTCCTTTAGATTTTCTTGGTTTTGATTTGCTATGTCAGAAGTACTTTTAGTTTGGCATTGCCTAAAAAAGGCACTATGGGGGAAGACAATGTTTTAGCTAATATTTGAAAGCCTAGACAGGAGAGGTGCAGACCATCCCTGGGAAAGCAGCATGGTCTGTTGACCATCACCTTCCATGCTGACAAATATTGCACCCCCTTAGAATAACACCAGAAACTACGCCAGTTATTAAAGTCAATCATCTTTTGTATGTATTGTGGCATCATGCCTGGAGAAGGTGCCAGGATCATACCAGCTTCAGACACATATTCTGAGAGCTCCATGATGTCTCTCTTCATATAGTCTAGGGAGGTACGTCTCAGGCCATTTACTCCCACATGGCTATGACTAAGTCCTGTTGATAACTGTAGTCCAATGACCTGTGTCTGTGTGCAATGTGGCAGATTCTAGCACCTGATAGGCACCTCACTGTGACTTTCTCCGTACTCAGCCTGGTAAGAGGGACATCAGTGTGTCTCATGATGGAGTCTCCAATGACTAGAATGTTGGATTGTGTGGTGGTTTACTTACCTTATGGGCTTAGAGGTAGAGGCTCCATGAGATGTAGCTGTATGTGATGATGTGGGTGTTTTGGAAGAGTGCATTTGGGGCTGCTGAGGATATTTGTTATGTGTATTTCATCTAGGAGGTCTTTGTGGTTTAGGAAGGTTACATTTAAGTGACTCGGCATATGTGCTCAATATGTGGTCAATATGTCTGCTTTGAATTGCGCATGATGGGTGCAGCGTGTGTACTACTGGCAAAGTTATTGACATCAGGAGTACTTTTATGTGAGAGCTTTACCTCCAGTGACATTGTGTAAATATATCTCTCACATACCATATCAGTTTGTTTGAAAATTCACTGGTTGTCAGTAAACATGAGGCAATTTCTACATTGCCTCAGGATGCCCATATCCACCAAGCTGGTAACAGAGACAGTAGGAAAGTTCATATCCATGGCAACAGACCCTTTTTATTGATTAAACAGTTGGAATGAGAATATCAGTCACTGTCAGGAGTATCTGGTTTGCAACTATGGGGGAAGTACTTTTCACTGCAAACCAGCTGTCCTATGTGCAACATGGTATTGGAGAAATTTCAGTTGTGCTTTTACAGGAAAATGTCATTCAAGGTGTCTGAGTCTGCACAGTGCACTGCCAACCACTTGAGGGGAAAATAATACGTAGACCCTGAAATTTAAGGATGAAGTATTTAGACAGATATTCTGAAGTTAGAAGCAAATCAAGCAGTATTTACTGAAAACAAGGAATTAGCTTGTCAAGAATGATGAAACGAGAGGAGTCACATGAATTGCTACTGCATGGCTACTACTAATGCTGGTCTCACCACACACAAACACACACACACACACACACACACACACACACACACACACACACACACACACACACACACACACACACATATATATATATATATATATACACACACACACACACACACACACACACACACACACACACACACACACACACACACACACACACACACACACACACACACACACATACAAATACTAGAAAGAAAGACCCTATTGACCACAAATGGGTAATAGACATTTGTCCTGCTTGTTTTCAAGCCTTAATGTTTCTTGATTGTCCACTTTTCGTGGTTGAGAGTCCTCTATCCAATGTGCTTTGATCGGTTAGTTAGGTTAAGCCCCTGTAGAACATTGGGTAGAGAAGATGTTAGTGTGAAAATTCTCAGTCATAGAGCTTTTAGGAAAAAATCTCACTGATTTCAGAATAGAAAAATAAAACTCTGGCCCCTGTCTTTCCAATGATAAGAATTTTATTGAAAGTCAGTACAGGGCAGATAAGTGCTGTGTATATGTATGTATATATATATGTATGTATATATATATATATATATATATATATATATATATATATATATATATATGTGCACAATACTTTTTAATTCTTACAAAGAATGCCATACTAAGGCAGGCATAGGGCCAGTAACTGTTATTAACCATCAGACTGACTGATGAAGAGAACAACAAGCATGCAGAAGTAACTCACAAAGGCTATAAAATCTATATGTTTTCTAAGTTTGCAAGATAAAGGAAGAACTAAGAAACTTAAATATCCACTGGGAAATAAACTTTACATTTACAGGACAAACATTTTATTAGTCTAAAGCTGTCTTTCTATCTTACTTCATCTTTATTCTCAGCTAGTAGAAAATAAATTTATATATATTATCACTTTAAACTGATCAGCTATTGAAGTTTCCATTAAATGACAGGCCTGTAGAGTAAATAAATTATGGTATATATAGGTTGGAATCAAAAATTATTTTTTTATTCAGTTACCCAAACTAATCATTCACAATGAGAACAGGAGGGACTCTGAGTAAATTTACTTTATCACATGTCAGAGCACCAACATAGTTTAAGTCATGTTTTATTATAAAATATGTATTTATAACCTAAAATACATGTTCTTCAATGCATGTGCAAAGACATTTACATTTCTGCTTTACTGAGACAGCAGCATAACTGTGATAAATCAATTTACTCCTTTGAGTGACACCTCTACACAGTAGCACATGCAGAGCAAACAAAAAAGATCCCCAGATCATAATTTGTGGAATCACATATTCTAATGGATAATTCTATAACAAATCAGAAGCCATCATTGTAACTGTCCCAAAAGGTAGGAGGAACCTATCAGATGAGAGTCCACAGGAAGATTGTGAGTGTTACAAAAGGATATGATGATCAACAGTGTCAAATGCTGCACAGCAATCAGTTGGACAGGGATAGAATACCTCTTTGATGGCTTGTACAAATACATCACTAATTACCCTAAAAAATGTTCTCTGGCTAATGTGATGTATTCTAAAAGCTGAGGCATTATGGAATTTATGATGGGATTTAAGCTACATGTATAAAACTTTCATCATTTAGCCAACAAAAGTAGGTCATAATTATCAATTTTAAAGATTTGTCAGAGGTAGTTTGAGTGCAGGGATTACCATAACCTCCATTAAAGTTGCTAGAAAAAAAATCCCCTTTTCCAAGAAACTACTTACAGTATGTAGAATCTGTTCAAGACTTGATTGATGTAGTTGCTCTAGGGTCGAAAACTCAAGTTCTTAAACTTAATTGTTTAAGTAAGTCCATGACCTCCACACACGCAAATGGATGATACCCAATCATCCTCAAGACAAGAAATCTCCAACTGGCACACAGCAAAGCACTACAAAGTCTATCAGGTGTATACCATAGAGTGTCCTACATCATTTTGGCAGCCTTACCTGTAAAAAAAAATAAATAAATAAATGAAGGAGCATCAGCATCATATCCAGGATAGAAAAAGCTGTTCGTGTCTTAGACTGAGCTGCATAGCCTGTTCACCATCTGGAAGTTAGATATAATGTAGATTTCCCTAGACATGAATATTGACTTCTTATGGGAAATGTTCATCTTGAAAGTTGCATAATACTTAATCAGTCTGTGTGTGTGCCCTTCAGCACTTAGATCCTTCTTCATCATCACTCTATAGCCTCCTCACTCACCTTCTCCTTAGGCTATATAGACCCTCTATTATACCAAGGCTTACACATTCCAGAAATGAGACAGCGTAAATAAAGTGGAGGAAAAGAGACCAAGAGCATCACCACTTGCCTTATTGTAGGCTTTTGAAGTAAGGTACACTACATGAATTAAATCATTACAATCCACAGTCTTCAAATTTCTATATGAAACCAGCTTAAGATCATTGAGTTAAATAAGAAAAGTCTTATACAGGAATTAACCAAGTGATGTTAAGACCATATCACTGTTTCCAGCTGTGAGTCAGAGATGACCACTCCTAGATGAAAGATCAAATTAAGCAAAAGCTCACTATTGTAATCAACAGCAGAAACTACCTGGGCAAACCTAAATACTTCCTTGAATGAAAAAGTTGTTCACAAGAACTATTATCTCATCTTCACATCATTAACTGAAATGTCCCAGAATTAAACAATTCAGAACATTCACCGATGACTGGATGAGTAAGTCAGTGAAGTGCCTGTGTGAATATCATGATGTACTTCACATATTTAGAGACTGTAAATAAGAAGAAGTCCACATTTGCACTTTCCACTAAGATATACTCAAATGTGTTGGTTGCTCAGTTTAAAACTTTGGTAGCTTAAACCAATGGTGAAAGAATGCTAGCCCCCTAATCTTGCCACACCTAGGTCATTGAAAAATGGAGATCTCAGCATGTATAACATCCACCAACTGTCAGAGTTTTTACAGGTAGACCTCAGCCTACAATACTGCTCCCTTTAGGGGTCCAAAGGATTGCAGCTCTCGCTTTTCAGCCCTTGGTAATTTAAAAGTTACCTGGTTGTTTAGCTATCCCATGTTTTAGGAACTGATAAATTAAAAGTTCTCCAGGTATCTCACTAAGATGAGATTTTACGCAAGGTTGGCAGTGAGAAAGCCTAATTGAAATCAGTGTATCAGCATTCAGAAGGAGCCTTCTAAGATCACCAGCAGTTGGCCACACCCCTTGCCTGTTATGTACTGCTAATTTTCAACATAAAGAGCAAGTGTCAGATGTTAAATGACAAGAGGAAATGTGGAGTGAGACCAGGAAGCGATCCATGTCCTATAATATACCCACAACAAAGCACATGTATCTACAGCTGTGTTCCACGATCTTACTGTCCCACCACTGAAAATCAGCTATAGAGACTGAGATAAGCAAGGACAGAATATGCAATACAATGTAGAAGATATCTATAAACATCAGATTCATATGTTAAGAATAAAACAGCTGGGTTAAAATAAAAATCATTAAAGTTTTAGAATATTTGCTAAACCATAGCTAGGAATTGTCTAGTACAGTTTCATAAATCAAATTGTCCTCTCTAATGTTATCCTTGAATAAATCACATTTAAGAGGAGTTCACATTTTAGCCAATAAATTTATTCTGCTGAACTGTGATAAAACCATAATGTTAAAATGTCACGATTTTTTTGAGCTCAAATCAACTGCAGAATATAACCGAGCAGACTGAATAAACTATAATTCTTCTTCAGTAAGCAATCACCATCACACCAAAAGATGAATAATGCATATCATTTTTTGGCCTAGCAAGAACTAGTGTCAAAGCAGCTATCAAAAAGAGTTCCAACAGAAAATGAACAACCAAACAGTCCTCCATTCAAAGCATTTTCCACAGAGCAATATATGGAAAGAAATTATTTAATGTCTGTATTATCTAGTCAAGTTCAATTAAGGTCAACCAGATTTGGCCCAGAATCAAAAACTGAGCAAAAACATATACTTCATTGCAACAGCTTTTGTTTGATACGTGTATTATGGCAACAAAAATTGCTCTAGGGAGAATCACAATTTAAACCAAGTATACTAAAAAATAACATCTTTTTAAACTATGGTCACAGCTGCTGGCAGTAAAGTAGTTCTAGGCTGGTAAACAACAACAATGGTGAAAGTAATTAAATAAATGATATTTTCTTAATTGCTGCCATTTTATTTCTTGCATGAACTTTGTAGATTCTTGCACAGCACAATAGTTGTAATAATCCACAACAGTTCAGACACAGAACACGTCTCCTCCTTAATTCCATCAGAGAATAATGCGGGGGGGGGGGGGACTCAGAGCATAAATCCAAGAAATTGTACCTGAAAAGAAGGATGCAAGTTACAAAGAAAAGCAGCATGGTAGTGCATTAATGTAGTGGTGTGACAGACCTTCAAAGAGTATGACTATAAACAGCAAGCAATTTTACAGCTCACCATTTGAGGTTTTATATTATTCAGCTTTAGGTATCACTTCCGAAGTGTCGAGTGCCACATTACAGGTAAAACCTTCCTGACTAGTGAAAATGAAAATGAAGATGGCTGCAACAGGTAAACAGATCAAAAGAACACACAGACACACACACACACACACACACACACACACACACACACACACACACACACACACACACACACACACACACACAGACACACAGACACACACACACACACACACACACACACACACACACACACACACACACACACACACACACACACACACACACACACACACACACACACACACACACACACACACACCAGAGCAATCACGTAATCTCCAATCATCCACTGTTATACAGGCAACAGTTGCAATAGCTCATTTGAATATTATGGTAAATGGTACACACTAACATACAGAAGGAAAGCCCTCTGTAACCCTCATGAAGGAGATTTTGCACCCCACTCCCATCCTCCACTTTTGGCAGCTTTATTTTGTAACTCTGAGGTCATGCTGTTATAGAGAATGGAAAACACTTTGCTTTGAAGAAAAAAGCTGTTTTGTAAGTTGCACTTACTTATAATAGCAGATGTTTGAATTCCTCACTGCTGTAGTAGCCCTTAGGTTATATGGGTTGTTTCCTGCCCAAGAAACGATGACTGGCCAGCTTCAAAAAGCTCTGTCACCCCCCCCTCCACCACACACACACACACACACACACACACACACACACACACACACACACACACACACACACACACACACACACACACACACACACACACACACACACACACACACAGACACACAGACACACACACACACACAGACACACACACACACACACACACACACACACACTCACACACACACACACACACACACTCACACACACACACACACACACACACACACACACACACACACACACACACACGAGGAAGTTCACTCAGGTAACCACCTCTACCACATTATAGTATACGTGGTTGAATCAGAAAGAGTGAAAGATATTTTTATCTTTTTTAAATTGGAAACATAATCATATCGCCTGTTCAAAATGGAAGTTACAATGTTTTTTAAATTCCACCACCACTTATAAAGAAATTGCTCAAACTAATGAGGTGCAATGGTATGGTAAATAACATGGCACCTATGTCCCTTATTGACAGGGACAGTCTGTAAGATACTCAAGGCATAGGCACAAATCTATGCCATTCCCTTGCCCCTAGGGGACATATATTGAGTAAAATCGGGTTATATTAAGCCATTAACCTAATAATCTCCTATGAACCTATAAAAGTATGCTACTAGAGGACCTTACAGAAATTCATGTAAACCTTCCCAGGCTATGACGTAACAAAGCAATATGAAAGTATTAAAGTGAATGGAGCACAGAATTACATCATGGCTAAAATGTTTGTCATATAATGCCTTATTCTGAATCATCTAATTAGGAGACTATATTATGAACTAACTCTGAAAATGTCTTCCAGTTCAGAAGACTGATGTAAACAAGACCAAAATTTGCAAGACTGAAATAAAAAGAATGAAACTGCTATAAGCTCAAACCAGAGCAATCATGTAATCCCCAATCATCCACTGTTATACAGGCAACAGTTGCAATAGCTCATTTGAATATTATGGTAAATGGTACACACTAACATACAGAAGGAAAGCCCTCTGTAACCCTCATGAAGGAGATTTTGCACCCCACTCCCATCCTCCACTTTTGACAGCTTTATTTTGTAACTCTGAGGTCATGCTGTTATAGAGAATGGAAAACACGTTGCTTTGAAGAAAAAAGCTGTTTTGTAAGTTGCACTTACTTATAATAGCAGATGTTCGAATTCCTCACCGCTGTAGTAGCCCTTAGGTTATATGGGTTGTTTCCTGTCCAAGAAACGATGACTGGCCAGCTTCAAAAAGCTCTGTCACCCCCCCCCCTCCACCACACACACACACACACACACACACACACACACACACACACACACACACACACACACACACATACCCACACACACACTTCTTCACTCTGACTGCTGATTGGCTAATCCAGTGGAAGGAACTCAGCAGTCAGACTGAAGCTTTCTTAAGGACTTTCTTGTCCATACAATGGGAGACAATCCAAACATCCTGACATACAACTTTACCATGTTCATCATTTCCACTATTGTGGTAGCTCTTAGGCTAGGGTCTATATTGAAAGCCCTAGTAACCGAATACATAAACACTGACACATATTCCACGAACTGCAAATACACCAAATGCCCTAAACCGCGAAATTCAAAAGCTCAAACTGTCATAGTTGTCCCACCGCCCGCTACATACTACCTACCCAAACAAACTAAATAAACACATACATACACTAACCAAAACCCTACTTCAAACCCTAAACTAAACCCTACTTCTAACCCTACACTAAATCTTGCATATACCACCATCTATGCACTTACCTTAACCCGCACCCTAACCCTAAGGTCCATAACTATCGCACACTTACCTTAACAAGCTATACCCAAGCAAAATAAATAATCCACACGTATACATGTAACAAAACCCTACATCTACCCCTACACTAAATCTCACATACATTACCATCTATACACTTACCTTAACCCGCACCCTAACCATAAGGTCCGTAACTATCGCACACTTACCTTACGGAGCTATACCACGGGAAGGGCCAACCATGACGATTCAACGTTTCGGATTTCGCACTTCAGGATGATCGATGCTTACGCGGTTCGATGAAGACGTGTCAGTGTTTACGTATTCGGGTAAGTGCGTCTTCGAGGATGTAATAGGGAACCCTTAGGCTATATAGGTTGAATACCAATACCTATCCATCTTGGGAGGAGTATAGTTATGGATCCAGGAGTCCTTGGAGAATGGTCCTAGTGAAGTTTGTCTTGGACCTAGAAAACGAATACAGTTTATAATGTTTTGTAAAATTGTGTACAGAAGACCATGCAGCTACCTCTAGAATACTTCTAGAGTCCACCCCTTTCTAGTATGCCACTGAGGAAGATGAGGCTGTAGTGGAACATGCCTTGACAGTGGCTGGAATAGATTTGTCATTGTGGGAATAACAAAAGAACAATAGTTAAGGACAACCACCTGGAGATTGTCTGTTTAGACACAGGGTGCCTCTTTTCACCCTTGATAAAAAATAAATAGCTGATCAGCTTTTCTAAAGGCCTTAGTTCTTCCAAGATAGTATATAAGCTGCTTATGTATGTCCAAACTATGCAGAATCTGTTTTCCCTTTTTTTCAGGTTCTGGGTAGAAAACTAGGAGATTGGTGGCTTGATTCAAAATACATTAAGATAAGGTTCACTCACCATGAAACCTCGCAACTCAGATACTCTTCTTGCTTACATCAGAGCAATGATGAATACAGTTTCCACGTCAAGGACCTTAAATCAGATTGAAGGACAGATTCAAAAGGTGACATAGTCAATTTGTTCAGCAAACAGTTGAGATTTCAAGGATAGACAACCTGCTTATGAGGAGGTCTGTAGTGAAAAACTCCTTTCAGGATCTATTTGACAACAAACAGAGAAGAAGGATCCATGAGCAGACATGCTGAATGACCGCAAGATGAACATTTACAGAGGAATAAAACAAGACCAGTGGAAAGTTACTCAAACAAATATTTAAACAACAGTGGTGCAAAATTCTTTATGGGTCCCTGGTTATTGGCTAGGCATCACCTAAAAAATTGGTTCCACTTACCAAAATTGTATTTACTAGTAGCAGGTTTTCTTGCCTCCTTTACTACCTGCCACATGGCATCATGGAATAATTTCCTAAGAGATATTGAAATTGAATTGTCCAGGCAGTCAGATGAAGTTGATTGATACTGAAGTGTATCTAAAGTCATCTTGTCTTGTATGACTAGATCTAGTCTATGAGAAAGCTTGTGGTATTTGCCCTTGGTGAATCCTATAGCAAGGGAGAACCAATGTTGTCTGGACCGAAAGGGACTACCACAATTATTTTTGGGGTAGCCTTTTGAAACTTCACAATTACCCTGGATATCAGAGAAAAGGGTGAAAATACATGAATGAGCATTTCCCTCCAAGGGAATAAAAATGCGTCTATTTTCCAGGCTTGCTTGCAGGGAGTCCTGTATCAAAATTTGACTAGTTGTCTGTTGTCAAAGAAGGTGATTAGATCTGCTTGAGGTGTTCCCTACAACTGGATCAATTCCTGTAAGACTCCTTAATTTAATTTATTTATTTGAAGTTTGTTTACAAGGAAAGTCTTACTGGGATAATATCCCATTTTCAGGGGAGACCCAAACAGAAAGCGCCACACTGACATAATATGGTTATAGTTAAATAAAGTTATTGCAAAGCCTAATACATAAGAATAAAAACAGAACAAACACCCAGCACTGGATTTTTAAAAAACAAAATAAAAACAAGAAAAAAATCCAAAATCCAGCATATCATTCCTTCAATCTAATACTTCATTGCTCACAGAGTTGCACTTTCATCTGTTCACTCCGAAACTGGGAATAGGTGTGAGTGTGCATGCAAGTATATGGTGTGGAAGAGCTACCATGGCAGGGCTAGCCACCTGGCAGTGTAACCCTTGGCTCTAGATGATTGTCACTGATGAAGTGACACAATGACCCCCATGTGCAAAAATAGGAAAAAGGGGTCGTGGATGGATGAATGAATTTTTATTCTAGGTTATTTATTTATTGTTTTACTCAGATTGTGCAATTCTCTATAAAGTTGCAAGTTACAGGGAGTTTTAAGTTTAAACTGTTATTTCCAAGCTTTGTCTCTGTTAGACATTGTAACTTTTGTCTGGATAATGAGCCATAATGTTTGGTTAATTTTCACTTTTTTTTGGTGCAGTGGGGAATGGCTGTTTAAAGTATTTAAAAATAAGGAATTAAATGTACTGACTGCCTTATTGAGTGGAAGAGTTTTTAGGCAGACCAGTTAAAGGATTACACTGTATTGATAAAGGAGTCTTTATGGAATTCAGAAAGGTTCTGGGTTGTTTTAAGTTAGTAACAGAAAAGAATGGAAACGGGAAACAGTAAAACAAACCAATAACCAAATGAAGTTCCACAGTAACAGGAAAAACCAATAAAGGCAGTCTCACAGTGTAGACACTCTCACAATGTAAGAAGTAATCTCAAGATATGACAGTTCCTCTCGTAGAACGCTGCAGTCCGTAATGAACAGTCTCACAATATAAGCAAAAGTCTCCAGTTGTAACAAATCCTCTCATAGAACACTGCAGTCCGTAATGAACAGTCTCACAATATAAGCGAAAGTCTCCAGTTTAACAAATCCTCTCATAAGACTCTGCAGTCCGTGGTAAACAGATTAAATTTATTCACACAAAACAAAAAACAGTTCAATTGAGCGCTTTCGTTTCCTCTCCGGAAACTTCATCAGAATGATTCTTACCACTACACAGAGGCTTTTATACATCTTCCAAGTGATTGATTGGTAAATTAGTTCAGTAATTAGTGATGTAAAAAAACTTGATGATTTTTAAAAAAAAACACTTACTCATTGACATTTTGGTTGATACACTCAAAAGGAAAAAGAGATGTTTAGTATGTAGTATGAAGTGGAGGAAGGCAAAGGTGGAGTTAATGAAGAGAAGTAAGTGGAGAAGATTTGTCCTATTAGTTAATTCTAATTATATAATAATGAGAAAAGAAATGGAAGCGTATCAATGACATTTGAAGTTAGTCAGAAGTATAAGAAAAGATTTTTTAACTTAAGACACTGATAATGAAATTTAGGTGCATGTAACTGAAGAGCAGATGAGGCAGATGTAATTTCTGTGGTTGAGAGGAGTGAGAGCCTGTGTGTGGTCATTTGTGAAATGGTTATGTTGCTGAAGGTGGAAAGAGTTAGGGCCACATACCTCTCAACTGTACAGATTTCGGCAGAATGTCTAGATTTGTGCTGCATATTTTTAGCCTGTTACTCATAAAATTGTGTTTTTCTGGCAAATCATTGGGAAGTCCTTGGGCAATGAAGCTCAGAAAATAATGACAGACACTTGAGATTCAGGCTTCATACCCAAATTCATTCTAATGCAAAATATGTCATTCTATAAACTTGCTAAGTTTGTAAGAGCAATATTTAAAATTGTCCCTATTTTTGGGCTGTTATCCCCCCACTATTTATGGCTTTGTCCAAATTGCTTGCTCTAAGAGGTTGAGAACTATAGTTAGGGGTCTTATGATAGGTTGGAATTTGGATAGGAAGGGATAGGCCCAGTGTAAAGGAAGTGATGTCATGGGTGGGTGGGAATGGGGGTAGAGTGGGGAGTGAAGCAAAGTGGAGTGGGATCATACTGTGTCCTGCAGGAAAACAGTCAGGATTAGCAAAAGCAAAGTAAAAATGTCTTAACAGAAGAAGACACATTGATACTAGTGGTAG
Source organism: Protopterus annectens (assembly GCF_019279795.1). Classification (NCBI taxonomy): domain Eukaryota; kingdom Metazoa; phylum Chordata; order Ceratodontiformes; family Protopteridae; genus Protopterus; species Protopterus annectens. The sequence continues at coordinate 906,715,778 of NC_056745.1, forward strand.
TGTTAAAAACTAACAGCAACAAGTTGGAAGTATTAACATGAAAAACAGGGAATAACATATCAGTAGGAGATTGAAAGGGACAGTGTATCAAATAATAGTCTGAGAGTGCTAAAGAAGATAGAACTAGGCCAGCCCATATGGGGGAAAGTAGATAGGTAGTTAGGAGTGAGATATAGAAATAGTCGACATGGGACAGGCAGCAGCCAAAAATCAATAGTAAGTCACTGTGCTTTACAACTGAGAGACAAACAAGACAGTGGCTGGCATACAGCGGTAGTGTGAAAAATAAATGGGCTCCAGTAGGAAGGAACCCGGTATGGAAAGTATTTACATACAATAAGGTGAAAGGGAGCAGTTGCACTTATTCTAAGTCAGGAGATACAAACAACAGTGACATTTCCCTATACTAATCCAGAAAGTACTGAACCAAACAGTTCCAATATAGGGAATGCCCATACTTAAGGCCTGTCTTAGTGACTTTTCACTCTATTGACCTCTAGATCCTAAATAACCGTGTGTCCTGACCATGTTTCAGAACCTTGCCTGATGTTACCAGTGATGTCAGTCTGGAAGGTGTGTATGTTGGGGGTGGGGAGACTTGAGCCAGGGATGTCAATCTGGAAGGGGGGCTTGAACCAATGGTTGCTGTACCTTAACTGCCCTGTAGCTAATATGGTGGCATAGCCATATGTCCGAGTGTACCTTAACTGCTCTAGAGCTAATATGTTGGCATAACCATGTGCTTGAGCTCAACAGTTTCCATTCATGAGGGTCTGTCCTGGTCATGTTCAGCTTGTCTGCCACTATGTTTATCCCTTATGGAATGTAAGAAGCCTGGACAGTTAAGGAATGATGAAGGACTAACTCTAAAACTACCATTGCCAGTCTGTATAGGGTGCACAATCTTGTACCTCCCTGCTTCTTTATATACCACATGACTGTGGTATTGTCTATAATCACTTGAAAAGATCCTGGGGATCTTGGACTCCATCATAAGTGAGGGAGATAATTCTTCAAGATGTGATTCACAACCAACATATCTTTTTAAATGATGTGCTTTCATCTGTCTGAATGATTCCATAAGCCTTGTACTTTTACCTCTCTGGAAGCTGCTCCACAAGCAAAATCTGGCATGTCTTTGGTCACAGACTGGATTGGGCTCTGAGGAAAAAAAGGGAGATCTGGGTTCAGATGAATGTATTCTCTCCACCAAAGCACTTCCATTTTTTGCAAAGTTCAAAACTAGAATTTGATACTCCAGAGAATGCAAATGCTGGGTCTGTGTGTATTTTTTAGAAATCACCGTTTATTTGTCACTTACAATCTGGCAAGATGTAGCATGAGAATTATAGAAGCCATGAATCCTAGGATCATAAGGAATTCTATTGCAGAAATCTGAGACTGATTGGAGAAGTTCACAACAAATTCCAGATAATGATCTACCTTGTCTTGTGCTAAAAAACCTTTTGAAGAGAAGAATCTATAAAACATTCCAGAAACATAGTCCTGTGAGATTGGGTCAAAGAGGATTTTGCAATATTTATCTAGAAGCCCAGACTGCTCAAAATAGCATAAGTCATCTTAAGGCCTCTTGACATTTAAAGACTCTGCAAAGATAAGCAAGTCATCTAAATAAGGAAATATGTGAATGCTGTTCAGTCTGCAATATGCATTTTGTTTAATACCCTAAAAGCTGAAGATAATTCAAAGGGTAAGGCAGAGAACTGACAATGTTACCCAGAAACACAGAACCTTAGAAAGTTTCTGAAGCCTATGGCTATGGGAATATGGTAGTGAGCATCTTTTAAGTTCAGGCTGGCATGATGGCTAAGGTGTTTATTTCACAGACACATTTAATTTAATTTTTGTTTTTCTTTGTTCATCTATTTATTTTTATTAATCTATTTTTTTATTTTCACTTTTTTTAATTTTATAATTGTATTTTAATATTTTTTATTACTACAGCAGAACAGGGTAGGCAGGTCCCACGTGATCCTCCTACTCTCCCTCCATTAGCTACAACACCAAGGCCTTGCATGTCTGGGCTGCAGCTTGGCAGTACCCCCTCTGCTCCCCCTGTACTACCTGGGCCCTCAGGTAGTTCTTCCCCAGAGGATAGGCCTGTTTTCCCCTCTGGGAGCAGTGGTGAATGTGGTGCATTTATCACCAGGAATGAGTTGCCAGGTATGGTGCATAGGATTGTGCACCACACAGTAGACACAAGCCTATGCCAGATGGACCATTTGCTCTCCATTCTAGTACAGAGTACCCGTCAAAGATGCATAATGCATATGGGCACTGCAGCTGCTGGCACAGTGAGGGGACAGTGGTGACAATCCACTGGGTGAGGACTCGATTCTCACTGTCACCCATTCTGACATCCATGAGGCCTCAGTTTCCCCACCCTCACTCCAACCATGGTGTTCATCCCCGTCTTGTGTCCTTCATCATCCCTGTATCTCATCTTGTTTGTCCTGTCTGTCAGCAATTGCTTCTTCACCTTGCCAACTTGCCCACCCCAGACATGCCTATGTCCCTTCCCCAACAATCTCTCTCACCAAAAAAAGGCACCTGTCCCAAAAAAAAAAAAAAAAATTGTTCCATATATAGCTCTCTATTTCACACATGTGTCTACCTGACACACTCTTGATTCAGTCCAATTGGCTATACAACATGATTATGTTGTTGTCAGCTAATATTGTATACATCTGATTAGTTCTTACTATTGAAGAAAGGGATAGTGATGGTTCTTTCCTACACCTTTCTGCACCTTCCTGCCCTCCTTTCACTTTGTTTCCCCCTGCTTGCTCCCCATTTAACCACTTTCCTATTTTCCCTATTTTTTTCTTTAAAGAATCAGTGCGCTATGGTGCATGATGCACAGCATTGCTAAGCAATGGTAAAAGGCATTAGTATCAGTAAATGTATGTAAAATTATCTACACACTTGTAAAATGAATGCCTACATCCCATTTTGAACCAATACCACAATACCATCTACCTCTAACAGCAATGCATTTACCTGTCCGGACGCTGAGTCAGTTCATTAGTAGGTGTACTTTATACAATCAATATTAACTGTCACATTTTATCTTTATATTTTCCCTTTTTACTCCCCTGTGCTTGCTCCTTATATCACCAATGTCATATTTTCAACATTAACTGTGTATGAAGCATCATTGCACAGTAGACATTAATGTTCTATAAAGCCTTAGTGCACAATTCCTGTTTATTTTTATAAAGCATGTGTGTGCCATGCCGCGCATTGCACAGCCTCACTAAGCAAGGCAATAAAAATTACTTAACAGAAATGAGAATAGTAGTGAATAGTATTATTTACTATTTATTTATTTATTTATTTCACATTTGTTAACCAGGAAAATCTAACTGTACACATGTCCTTTTTCAGTGGAGGCCTGGAGGGAAAAGCTCCATTTATGAGTAGTACAAAGTTACAAATCAAAATATGTAAGATTACAAAGTTACAAATGTTAGCAAAACATGTAAGGCTACATAGTTACAAATGCTAAAAACACATGATTTATTGCAGAGGTATTTGCAATCAATAGTTACTTATTGTTTGGTTTCAGTCATGTACAAAACAGATAATGATGGATATAATATATTTTGTATGCTTTTGCATCACAGTTGCATAATGATGGAATCTACTATTGTTTAGTAGTGGGCAATTCCTTCACACATCATACTTGGAGTATCAGTTTCTATGTACTAGTGTTTGAATATAGGTATTTTACCAATCTCAGATAGCAATATTTCGTTAGTGAGGCTGAGAATAAGGGACCTATCCCGAACAGTAACATGAGCAGAGCCAAGTGGCTTTTAAGTGTGACATGGAGCCATTGGAGGTTATTGGGGTTGGGAATTTGTTCCATATTTTAGGAATGATATTTGAGAAGAATGATTCCTCAGTTGAGTTGACTTTGGTAACATCTAGGAGGAGTTTGTTATTGGAGCGGAGGGCTCTAGAAATGGTGTATAGTTGCATAAGATTTTGGAGAGCAGGGATTTTATCTGGTTGCTGGAGTATTTTGTAGGGAAAAGTTAATCGATTGAAGTATAGCAACTGAGGAAATTATACCCAATTTAGTTGCTTAAGAGATGCACAGTGATGACCCCTGTATGAGACATCTGTAGCAAATTTGGCTATTTTATTGTAACAAGATTCCGGTTTAGCAAGATCAGTTTTGTTCAGGTTGGTTAGCATTGAGGAGGCATATAGGAAAGTTGCCAGGAGGTGCGTCCATGTGATAGAAGCTTTTGTGTTAGCTGTCAGAAATTATTTATTCCTAAATAGAAGGCCTAATTTCTAGTGGACCTTTTGATTGTTTGAGAAATGTGAATATCAAATTTTAAATTATTGTTGATTTCTACTCCAAGTAGTTTGGTGTGAGTTATTGGACTGATAATAGTTTTATTTTTGGATAGGATATTGAAAGATGGGGGAAATTTAATTGGGTAGAAGAGAAATAGTTTTGTTTTGTTGGGGTTTAGACTGAGTTGGGAGTTAATGAGCCAAGTTCCACATATAGAAAGGAATCTTGGGTTATGGTATGAAGGTCTTGTAGGTAGGAGGTTGCAAATATCAGAGCATAATCATCTATGTATTGTATCACAGAGGCATAAAGTGTGGAGGTGTGGAGCTGGTTGGTGAAGAGAGAGAAAAAAGAGGCCCAAGGATGGAATCTTGTGAAACCCCTATGGCAACTGGGAGAAATGGAGAGAGCTGGTGTTGCCACTGGACAGCCTGCATTCATCCTGATAGGTAGCTTTGGAACCAGGTTAGAGATGAGTTACTAAGGTTAAGGGTGAAGAGAACATAGATGAGTTTCTTGTGATTTACCATATAAAAGGCTTTGGACAAGTCTAAAAATATGGCAGATAAAAATTGTCCATTATTTCTATGATAGTTCACTGTGTTGGTGAAGGCCATTAGGGCTGTAGTGGTGCTGTGGCAGGGGCAAAAGCCATGTTGAGTGTTAAATAGAAGTTTGTGTGCATGTGTGTGTGTGTGTGTGTGTGTGTGTGTGTGTGTGTGTGTGTGTGTGTGTGTGTGTGTGTTTGTGTAGGAAGTCCATGAATTGGGTATGTATGACCCTCTCTAAGATTTTAGATAAGGGTGACAGAATAGCAATAGGGCGATAATTGGTAGAATTTCCTCCCTTGTGTAAAGGTATGATGTGGGAGACCTTCCAGATGAGAGGAACTAGGTTTTCTGCTATCAATCTATTTATGAGTATTGTTATTGGGTATGCTATTGCTTCTGTTGAAATTTGTAGAAATTCTGCTCATAGATTGTCTGTGGCTAGGATGGTTGGTTTAAATTTTTTTGAGTATTTTTTATGGCATTAACAGATACATGGTGTAATGTAAATTGGTTAGGGCCATTATGGGAGTTGGTACTGTGTTGTAATTTGAAAGGGGCAGAGTTATTGGGGATGCTTTTAGAGGCAGCAAGGACATGGATAGTTTCTGTAAAGTATCTACTGAATTGGGTTGGTATATTGTTAGAGGTAGTGGTTGATTTTGGTCTGGGGGTGGCTGATTTACCTGGTTGAAGTATATTATTGATTGCTTCCCAGAACGTTTGAGGGTAATTGTTGTATTTTCTCTGGATATTGTGATAATAGTTGTTTTTGTCTAATTTTACTAGTTTTTAGCTTTATTTTTGGAGTTCTAAAAATGTTAGTCTTGTGATATGGGTCTTGTTTTTGTGAAAGTGATCCCAGGCTTTGTCCCTAGCCTTAAGTAAGGATCTACACTCCTTACTTAGCCAGGAAGCATAGTTTGTTTTTACTCTAATATTTCTAGGGGGTGTGTGGCAGTTTAATATATCTAGGGAAAGTGGTACTGAAGGATTTAACAGTTTCTTCTAGAGTTAGTAGTCTAAGTGGTTCCCAGTTGCAGCTTTTTAGAGTGGAGATGAAATTATTTGGGTTGAAGTGTTTTTTTATTTCTAATTAACCAGTAGGTGTGGGTTGGTTGGTTTGTTGCATGCGAGTTCCCAACAGAAAGGTTGGTTGATGGTCACTCAGGCTATCAGCGGGGCAACCTGATTGTGATGCTAGAGTGGGGTTGTTACCCAAAATCCAGAAGAGGATAGACTGTCATTTTTAAGATTTGTTTGCTCTAGTAGATGTTATGTTTTGGGAGAATCCATGGAGGTTTATGTGAGATTTTGGATTCAGAGAACAGCAGGTTAGCCAGTTTATGTTGAAGTCCCCCATTAGGATAATTTCCTGAGGGAGGGACTTTGAGATCCAGTGTAATAGGTGTTCTACTTTGGGAATATTATTTAATGGTGGAATATAGCAACATATGATGTTAATGTTATTAGCTACAGCTTTAGTCTGGAACCAATTCCAAAAAAGGAATTTATTACTGCCTGAAGTCAATTAATACCTGCAACCAAAGATTTAGCTAAGTAGCAGATGTATGTAATAGGAGTGAAGTCTGCTTCTATTCACTGTGTGAAATACACTTGCTACTCAACTGACTCTGTAGCAGTATCTGTTAATGCAGTGATCCAATCTTGTTTTGGTTCAGATGGTACTGGATTCAAATACAGGTGTATGTAACAGTTTCACATACTTTTAAGTGTAAATAAAAATTATAAGTTGGGATACTTATGAATCTGTCATTATTTTTGTGGAACATGGTAGTGTTTTCAGATACAGGTTTATGTAATTGCTCTAATTGCTTTTGCCGTAGCCTCGCATCAATGTGCGATGTGCACAATCACTAACAGATTCTCTAAAGATAAGTAATGGGGAAGACAGGAAAGTGGTGAATTGGGGAGCAAGCAGGGGAGAAAAACAAAGTGAAAGGAGGTCAGGAATGTGCAGGAAGAGTGCAGGAAATAACCACAGCTATCCATTTCTTCAACAGCATCACATGTTAATATATGAAGAATATTAGTTGGAGTTTGACTGTCACATCCAGAGAGAGAGGTGACCACAACACATAAGGGGTGGGGAGAGAGAAAAAAAAAACATAGCGACATCATAAGTCACATACAAAGCAGTGATACAATTATTTCACTCTATTACGTTACCTTTACTTTAAACAGTACAAACTATAAACAAACTTTTTTATAATGCTTCTGAATACCTAGTTAATAACAGATGCACACTATAGTACACATTTCAGCCAGCAATCCTTGATTTGTGCATATATTGCCCATATGCAAGCTCCAATTCTACTAATTACATTTCCAGTAGGCCATGTCTCCATCTTTGATTGTGAGCCATGACAGTGCCTCTGCAGGAGCAGGGGCCCATAATGTTGTTTCACTACTAGTCAACAAACACTTTGGACTCCAGAAGAACACCCTTGAGCCTTAATCTCGTCTCCCTCTCTCCATCCTTGTCTGTCTCCATGTCTGTCACAGAGAAAGACCAATGTACAATGATATTTTCCCACCAATTGCTTGTATCACATTTTACAAGTTTTTTTGGTTTTGAAAAAAGCATCACTTATCATCACACAGACAGGCAGAAGGTGCAGAATAGGCATTTTTGGCGCATGGTTGAGTTTTTGACAACTAACGATTTTTCCAACAATTATTTTGAAATACAGAATGTTTGGGTCAATGGTTGGTCCAATGGGTACATGCCAAGCCAGATAGCAGGAATATATATAGAAGCTACTAGTCGAACACTTTACACATATAGTCACTATTAATAGATTAATGAATACTTTACTAAATTAATATATAAATGCATAGATTTTACAATAACTGTATAACTTACATAATATTACAGCCAGCTACAGTAGTGCACCTCATTTACCTTACATTATATGTGTATATTAACTGGGAATAGTATGATATGCAGCTGTCAGCAAATGAATGCCAGTTTGGACAGCACAAAAGAAATACACTGCTTTTTTGGTGGTGGGAGCAAAGGTTAATTCCTGCTATGGCACATGCAAGGGGAGACTGTTCTTTTGAGGGGGTGGGTCAAGCTGAGGTCATGTTATGGCACAACTTCTCTATTTAAAAATATTCCAATACAAACATATGACACTAAACTGAGGCCATGCATTGATCACCAGTACTTTAGAGAATTATGAATTTGTGAATCTTGCATGGCTGAAGACTACTACTTTCTAATAGACACATACAAGTGAAATAACTGTTTGCTGTCTCATATTACTTGACTTTCTGTACACATATCCCACCTTTTTCCTGCTTACTGTACCATGTGATGAAATACAAGTACATGTCATAATAGTAATATACATTATAGTACAGGTTCAGGAGTTACCTTGTAAATGCTGTGTCAGTACTCCACACTTCTTGAAATCCCTAGGGAAAAAGCATGGAATCTGCATGGATGCTTTAGATCTTGTTGAATGGCTTCATAAGATTGGGTGATTAGCATGCAATTCACCTGCTTATGCAGTAATTAGCATCTCTGAAGCATAGACTAAGACATATGCAATCCATTAATAATGTACTCCATTATAAAAAGGCAAATTGTGTAGCCAAACTGATGTTGAGGAAAGTTAGTACATTGTTGAACTGACTAAGTCAACTGTATTTCTTCACAGTATATCTCTATAGAGGAGTATTGCACTCCAGCAGGTATGTTCCCATTTTGCTACCTATATAATAAATATGCTGGAATGTAGTTAAGAATAAATGTGAAGTAATGGCTTTCACACTTTAATCGGTATGTATTACTTAGAAGTGTAGTGATGGCATGGTCTTGATTGTCAAGCCATTTCAGAGGTGCACAGCTTTCACAATACCTGAAAAGGGAATGCTGTGTTATAAATATGTACACATGTTAAGTGGGCAGGTCCTTTGATAGCACTTTTACCATTTCAAAGATGCTTTGTTAGCACAATGGGTCCTTAGCCTGTCATTTTGTTTGGGGGGGGGACAAAGATGAGTTAGTGCTAGGGCACTAACTAGACTGGACTGTTATTTTGGGTGGGTGACAATATTTTGCTAATTGTTATGACACAAAAAGGGATATGTTTCTCTTGTTACTCTCCTTGTTTTGTATCCTCCATCTTGTTATTTTTTTGAAATATGCAGACTCTTTCATGTTTATCCAGAGAAGAATACTGGCATCCTTCCTTTACTGTTGTATCTGTAAACATTTAATTTGTAGTTATGTGATCCTCATATGCATTATCATTCTTTTGTCTTGTAGGACACAATATATCTGCTCATTGTAGGCCCCCATTTACAGATGCAGAGAATAATCTGATAATTGATGCCTTAAGACAACATGCTGCTGTTCAGGGGGTGGGCCAATATGGCTGAGTGTACAGCCCTCTGGGATGAATTAGTGGCCAACATTAACACCATTGGGCAACACAGTTGCTCATATAAGCAGGTGCATCACAGAGCCACAGATATGGTAACTGTTGCACGTAGGCATGCAGCTGCACTGGAATGCAATCGTCACATCACAGGTGGAGGGCCTGCTGCAGAACCCTGTCTCACTGCCACTAAGGAATTCGTGGTGAGCATTACTACCCAGGATGTCTCCCAGCAATCCGTGGCACAGTATGTTCTGGATATGGGCACAACTCCTGCATCCCAAGAGGAGCTTACAGGTATATTTTGTTAGATGATAATTAAAATACTGTGGCATAATGCAATAATTTCAGTAATGTATATGTCTGTGTCCATTGGGTGGATTTAGGATTGCTACAGTTATAAGTTTAATTTGAAGCTGTCAGCCATGTTCTTGTTGACATTTGAGGTACTGCAGATATAGAGGTGTTTTACTGTTAAATGTGATGATGTTGGCATTACCTCTTGTTTACTTATTTCAGGACCGTCAGGAATACAGAGATGCAGACCTCCTACAGATGGTAAGCCTAATACATTTATGTCAGTACTGTAGATACATTTCAAGATATCGCATAATGTGTCCTCTCAGGCATGTTACATGTACTGCTGTGCTGTCTATATTAATGACAGCAGAGTACTTTTTAAACATATATTGCAGCATAGTAGTGCAGGTATTCATTTATTCCTGTGTTTCTCCCTTTTTATCACAGGTGAGCATGACAGTGGGAGTGTGGGCACTCTGACACCAGATGTCAGTGTCTCAGGAGACACTGATGATGATGGTGGCCAAACTGAGGCAGAGTTGGGGGATGCAGAGGTTGAATTTAGCACAGAGGTTGACATCCAGTGACCCCCTTCATTTTCTCTGGACAAAGCTAGTAGGCCTACATCTTCCCAGTCTACTGAGGCCAGATATATTGGATAGGTTGAGGACAAGGACATTGATCAGGGGAATGTGGCTACTGCAGCTTCAGTGCCTGTTGAATATGTCCCTAGCCAAAGTGTTGGTGAAGTGTCATGCAGGAGGGTTAATAGCGGAGCTTGGAGGAGGCCTGCTGTCCCTCCTCCACCTGGTGTCTCCTCTCATGTCATTCAACAGATGTTTAGGGCCATCATGGAGGCACAGGCATGTTCTGAAAGGCACTCCAGACAAATGCTCAGGGTTCTAGATGTGGTACAGTCTGACATCCATGACTGCCTCCACTGTGTAGCCAATTCAATGGATCAGTTGAATGACACGTTGGAACATGGAGTGTCTGTGATATAATGAGGGGTTTATATCATGGACCGTGCAGTGTCTATGATGACATGTCTGCTGGGTGGGGGATGTCATCCACATGGGCGTAGGTCAGTCACACCATCTACTTCTAGTCAACATGGCCATGCCTGATCACACTTATGTAGTAGCAGTACTTCTCCTGCTCTATCAGGGAGTGTGCTGTCCACACCCAGACATGGCAGGCCATGGGGTCATGGTCCTGGGCCTTCCCAAGAAGGGAGCATATCCAGCAGACAACAGTCACACTGTATCTCACCTTGGGTGTACAGGTGCTAGTGCATCTCCTGGCAGAGGTCTTGTGGTTGGGTGCGACAATAATGATCTGACAACTCTACCATGCACAGCTCACACCTGTCCAACATACCAAGACATAGGGCTAGCACTGAGCTTGGCTGTGTTCATGCACACTGTCACACACCACTTTCACATGGAGGACCCCTACAGACACACACACATACATGCACACTCACACACACACACACACACACACACACACACACACACACACACACACACACACACACACACACACACACACACACACACACACACACACACACACACACACACACACACACACAGAGCAGTTACATGGTTTAGCCTGCCTGCTTCCTTATTCTTACTCACACATACTGAACACCTTTTGTTGTCATCCTAGAACTCCTGTCCCCCCATCTCCCCCACAACACCCTGTGCAAGTGATGATAACTGTGCTATATCCCTGATTTCTCACTTTTGGATACAGGGAAACTAAAGCTTTGTGTCTGGTGCACAGGGTGCTTGCTACATTAGTGCTTAGTATATCTAAATTTGTGTTGTTGCATGACAATTGTACCTGTGAATTATATTTGCCTTGCCAAGTTGTGCACTGAATAGCATCATCATTTTACTACTTTATAGCGTATTCTCTTGTAAGAGTTGTCAAGTCAACAACTTTCTAACTGTTTGATTTAATGATTATCCAGTATAAACGTATGGTCCACATCATAGGTCAGGCCATCACATTCAGATCTCTGAACTGCATGACAGCACTGCAGTATAATATCATCAGACTAGAACACTATAATGCTTTCTGTTGCATGTAGCTCACCAGAAACATGCATCTGTAGGTCACCCCACAAGGCTTTCACATCAAGCTAGTAGAACCTACAAACCATGCCATGATGTATGTGTACAGATTAAGACACATATCACAAAAATTTGTCTATTATGCCAGGATGTGATGTCTGCAAGATACCCAGGCCACTGTCAGATCATGTCCTGGTGAGATACCTGCATATATAATACTTTGATATAATCGATGACATCAGCATTGTCTGTTGAGCATATGGGAATAACAGTGTCCCACCTGCTGGTGTAAAATGCTGACTGTAATATCAAGTTACTCACAGAGAGAGAGAGAGAGAGAGAGAGAGCGACATGCATAAGTGACTACCATGAGAATAGAACCCCTATTTATCTAAGTACACAGACTACAGAACACTGAATGTAACACATGCTCCACAGCACAAGTCTGAATTGTAGTGAGTCAGACAACCCTTTATAGCTGATGACATCAGCAGTTTCTGTTAAGGACAAGATATGTGTTCCACCTGCTGGTGTAAAATGCTCTCTGTAATATCAAGTTACAGCTCACTGACACACACACACACACACACACACACACACACACACACACACACACACACACTTGACTGCAATGAGATTAGACATCAGCAGGCCCTGTGAGAGACAACAGCTTGGGAGGCTTGTATGAAATGAATGTGTAGGGATGATCAGCTATCAAAAAAATGGACAGTCATACCATTGGAGAGTTAACTGTTGGATAGCACATCTATTCTGCTGATTAACGTTACACATACACACTGTCAACTGATGTGAGGACAGAACCCCTACCTACCTAAGTGCACAGACTACAGAACACAGTACTTAATGCATGTGCTAAAGAACAAGTCTGATTTATACAGGAGTGCAAGTGAACTTATAGCAGATGACATCAGCAGGCCATGTGAGGAACAACAGCTTGGGAGGCCTGCATAGGCACACAGATGCATAGCATCATATGAGGCTAATAGCTTAATAGCACTAGGCTGCTTAGAAGCCTAGGTATAACAACACAAGTAACCTTACTGAGCATATTTGGATGTTTGAGTTTAACAGAACTGGCACTATCCATGAGGGAGCACACAACATTGTATATTACATTTTGCCATGTGGTTGATACATGTGTGGATAAAATAAAATGAGACCCCAGGGTTATAATGCTTGTGGGTGTGTGGCCAACACATGGACTGACATCAGACAGCATCATATATACATTTCCATAGTGCATTGGGCCATACCTGTCAAAGTTTTATTGCAAGTAATCTGGACAAACCTTACATATTGGGTTGAAAAATGACCAAACATAGGGACACGTTTTACATACTGCTCTTACAAACTTATACAGTTGATAGAATAACATGTTTTACATTAATGTGAATTTTCTGAAAGGTACGAGTTTTGAAATTCAAATGTCTGTCATTGTCTTCTGGCTTCAGTATTAAAGTAGTTTCAAATTATTTGCCAGAAAACCAAATTTTTTGAGGAGCAAGGCAAAAATGTGATGCAAAACACAGGACAGTCTACAAAAATCTAAACTGTTGAAAGGTATGCACTGGGTAACAGATTTGCGTTATTGTTAACTAAGTGTATGTGCATGTGAGATACAGCTGTTTGAGCATAGGTAAGCAATGTGCAAACACAACCACCATTGCTAATGTGTGACATTCAGTATTATCTAAGTACTATCTATACTCCACACTGGGTTTTCGTGATGACCAAAAGCATTTATTGAATGTATCCAGTTTCTATGTATGCCTGTCTGCTTCCTAGGTGGTCTGGTTACAGCAATACCATGTTTTGCGCAAACTCCATAAGCACAGCCAAACCTGCAGTTATTCTTGTCTGCGCTATCTGGTGCACCGTGAAAACAGTGGAATAAAAGAAAAAGAAAAATAGAAACAAAAATGAAAAGGAAGACCTACGTGAACTGAACAAGAGCAAGCTATGTCATACACACTACAAAATGATACTACACATCAGATATTTCTACATAGTTCAGGATTTGAACTCTCACGCCACTGCAGATTCAGAAAACAGGATAGATGCCTTAGCCTTCTTTGCCACACAAACAGCTTTGCAGCAAAGGACTGAAATCATTGTTCTCACAAACAAAAGCATCTGAATGCACACTGCTATGAAATCTTTAGCTGTGACTTGTAATTTTAATCCTCTTTATTATATTTGCACATGGTACACTTACTGATTTTACAAGTTATTTATTTCCGTGAATGTGTGCAGCGGAATATTGTTCCCAAGGGGTTGAGGAGTTGGTGATACCCCACTGGACTTATTCCAGATTCCCCCTTCCATAAGAGCCTAATCAATTTGTATAACAAACAAGGCATCGAGTTGTTAAAGTGCTTTATTGAGCATTATTCCATTCAAATAAGTGAACCACAAAAAGAAATTGAAATATTAGACAGTTCTATTAGAGCTGATGGTGACTTTGAGAGGTACAAGTTTGATTATACACGTATCTTATCTTGTATTGATGTGCAGATTAATAAATTTAAGAACCACTAAAATAAAAAAAAATTAAAAAGGGACAAACTGGATTATAATAAGGGTTTAGCGTACTCTAAACCACCCCTTTCCCAACAATGGGGTGGAGCTAAGCACCATGTGATTGGTTTTGGGTCTGGGCTGCTTGATGATGCAACGATGTTGAGTGTTAACGACAAGGTGGACTCCTTTCCACCCAAAGAGGAAATAAATACTGAATCCAACATGGACGGCCCTCGTCAGAGTGAAAGACTCCAAAATAGAAATAGTTCAAGTAACAATCCAAGTAACACCAACTATAACCAAAGGGCTAACAATTACGCTACACAAGCAATGGTTCAAATTTTCAGGGGGCTTCCTCTCATGGCCAGCAGAATTCCAGTCGAAGGAGGAACAGGAGGAAGAATCGTACAAACCGCCAACAGACCAGGAGATGAAAGAAGCTTGTTCCTCAAACCCTCGTGAGTTTCGTAACATTGGAACTTCGAACAATGAGAGGGGCAATAAGCTATCTATAAATTTTAACACTACAAAGGATTTTAAAGTGTTCAATTACACTGTGTTTCCCGTGAGTATTGATTTAGCTGATATTTTGGCTAAGGGTTTGTTCTTCATCCCTTCTAAGAACTATGCTTTAGCAAAAACATTAGTGGATCTTAAACTGTTTATAAGAAAACTGAATTGAAAAGGTTTTTTTGGTTCTAGTAGCGATACTACTGGGTTAATCAAGCAAAATGAATTTAAGGTGAATAGTGCATTCAACCCTATTGTGCATCCTACTTTAGCTACGTTTGAACGTATTTGTGAATGTGATTTCAGGAATTTAAATTTGTTCAAACGAAGATCTAATTTTTTCAGTTGTAGTAAGTTTGATAATGATGAATGGAAGTTGTTAAACACTCTGATTAATAGTGGCCTCAGGATTTCTAAGCCTGATAAGGGTGGTGGCATCATATTAATGAATAATGAATATTATACATCTAGAATAGAGCCGATGTTAGACACTGCTAGCTATGCTAATGCCTCTTTGAATGAACTTAATCTTGCCTATAAGAAGATAAGGTCTTTTTTGAATGATTTATTTATCGAAGCTTGTATTTCCTTGGAAATATTTAATTTTCTTACAGCTCCACAAGTCCCTCTCATCTTCAGTATACCAAAGATCAACAAGGACATAAGTAACCCTCCACTCCATCCAATAGTAAATGGATGTAATTCCATTATATACTCTATGGCGAAGTTTGTAGACCACATCCTAAAGAGATACTTGACTAATGAAATTCAGATTTGTAAGGATTTGTGGTCATATTTAGAGTATGTGACTGGCTTGGTTTATAGGTTCAGTTATCATTTTGCCACAATAGATGTTAGGGATTTATATACTGTGATCCCACATGACCTTGGGATCGACTGGATTAGCCAAGTTCTAATACGGAAGGGTATTGGTACTGAAGAATTGTATTTGGTACAAGAATTCTTGGATCTTATACTCACTAATAATTTTTTTCTATTTGGTGAAACTTTTTATGTACAATCTAAAGGGGCAGCCATGGAGTCCCCATGTGGGGCTAGCTTTGCTAACCTTGTCATGTGTTATTGGGAAAAGGAATTCATTTTGAACAACAACCCCTTTTCAGAATATATTTATTACTATACGTGATACCTGGATGATATTTTTATTACATTTAAAGGGGAAGTTGATTTATTTCACAAACTGGTCGCTTACATGAGTAACACTACTGAATTCCTAGATTTTACAAGCGATTTCCAGACAGATAAGATTTCTTATTTGGATACCTGGTTAAAAAAAGACAGAGTTAAGCAGCAATATGTGGCCACTATTTATAGAAAAGAGACTTATTCCAATTCCTTCCTTCATTAGTCCAGCTCTCACCCAGAATGTCAGAAAAAATCTGTTGTCAGAGGGCAGTTAGTTAGGGCTGCCAGAATGGTCTCTAACTTTTCTGATTTTATTGATGAATGTGATTTTCTTAAAGACCTATTTTTGAAATGGGGTTACCCATTATTTCTGGTTGACAACCTGGTTAAGGAAGTCACAACAAAAAGGACTTCAGGTTATTTCAAAGCTATTTTGAATGATTCTCAGAGGGAGAATTCAAGTCCAGGCGAACTTAGATTTGATCTGGATATCACCCATGATAGTTCTCCCATTGATTATTCCTTAACCTTTATTACTTCTTTTAGTAATTATGCTTTTTTATTGAGAAAAACCATTGGAATTGGAATTTAATTACATCAGATGAAAATGTTAGGTATAGGTTACCAAGTAAACCAACAGTTATTTTTAGAAGAGGACGCAACTTGAAGTCCTATTTTGAATACACGAGAATGTATAGCCCTAGGATTAGGGGCATGTTCAAATGCAAATCTTGCCCTTATTGCAGATTTCATAGTTTCATAGTTTCATAGTTTAGTACCAGGCTATCTGCCCTGGGGCATTTGTAAGCCTAGTCATAGTGATGTAGCTTTTGCCACCCCATGAAATGGTACAAAAATGCACAGAATAGATTTAGAATACTGTGCCTCTGTCTAGTAGTGACACAGTGAAGGTCCCCTTATATAATAGAATTAGTTTACTGTGCCCCTGTCTAGTAGTGACATAGATGTGACCCCTGGGGTAAACTTACGATCTTCCATCCACTCATCAAGATTTCTCTTGAAGAGAGTCAGTGAGGGGCTCTGTCTAACATGAACTGGGATCTTGTTCCAAAGCATGGGAAGCCTCTGGGTTATGAATCTATCCCTCCAGCATGTCCTATTCATACTTGTACCGAGGTTTAAGTCTTTAGCTCTCGTGCTTCTGATGGATTTGGAGTTTTTGAGGTGGAGCATGTCCATCAGTTCCTGATTGGACATGGCCTTGTACGTTAGGCAGAGGTCACCTCTGACCAGGCGGTATGCTACTGAATAGGGCTGGAGTTTCTTTAGTCTGGCAGAATAAGACATATGTTGGAGACCCTTGATCCTCTTGGTGAGGTACTTTTGTGGTCTCTCTAGCTGTTGCAAATGCCGGGTAAGGTACATACCAAATGGGGCATTATACTCAATCATGGATCTGATGACGGAGGAGTATAGGGGTACAATGACATCCTTGGATCTGGATGTGATTCCCTTCATGATAAGGTGTGCAAGGTAGAATGTTTTTCTAAACAATTTGGCAATGTGGGTGTCAAATGAGAGGTCGCTGCCGACTTGGGTCCCTAGGTCTCTGATTACTTTTTCTGTACTCAGTGGGTTGCTGTCTATGTGATAATTTGTGGGTACTTTGTTTTTCCAAAAGGGGATGACTATACATTTTTTGGCATTTAGTTTAAGGCCATGACTCCGGCACCAGTTGTCCGTTTCTGTGAGGCCTTTTTGTAGGATGTATGTGTCCGCTGGTGTATCGACTATGGCGCCTAGTTTGCAGTCATCTGCAAACTTTGTCAGCCACAACCCTCCCATGTTTGCTTTAACATCTGAGAAATAAATGCCAAACAAGAGGGGTCCCAGGACAGATCCCTGTGGGACATCACTTGTGACTGGCTTTGAGTCTGACATTGCCCCAGCAATTTTAACTTTATGGGTTCTGTTCTTTAGCCAGTTTGCAACCCATCTAGTGACATAAGGGTTTACATTTAAGCTGTTGAGCTTATCTATGATGTATGAGTGGGGTATTGTGTCGAAGGCCTTAGCCAAGTCCAGGTAGGCTGTATGGACTGCTTTGCCCTCATCAATGGCTCTAGTGACTGTTTTGAAAAAGTCAACCAGGTTCAAAAGGCAGGATCTGCCCTTCACAAAGCTGAACTGGGTGGGGTCAAGTGTCTGTAGGTCCCCAATGTCTCTGTTTATGAGTTCCAAGATGATTCTTTCCATAGCTTTGCAGACTAGGCTGGTTAAGCTTATGGGGCAGTAGTTCCCAGGGTCTGTAGAGGTACCCCCTTTGTGGAGTGGGACCACTGTTGCTGTACGCCAGTGTTCAGGTACATATCCTGTAGTAAGGCTAAGGTTAAATAGCATTTTTATGTGCGGGTTTAGCTCCTCTTGGAGTTCACATAGCACGCAACCGTCAGGTCCCATTGATGCTGTGTTTTTAGCTTTGTTGAGGGTGGCTCTCACTTGAACATCTGAGATGACAGGGAGATTACATTCAGCTGGGATAAGTATTTCTTCTTTTGGGGGTGAGGGAGGGGAGAAATTTGCACTGAACCTGTCAGCCAGAGTGTTGGCAATATCTGTGGGTTCAGTGTATTTTGTATTGTTGTGAACTAACTCTGAACATATCTGAGGGTTTCTGCCCAGGTTTCTAACATAGCTGAAGAAGGCTTTGTTGTTATCTTTAGTGTCCTTAGCGATTTTTCTCTCAAAGTTGGCCTTGAATGTTTTTATAAGAGAACGTAGTTTTCTGCTAGTGTTGATCAGAGATGTCTTCCCTTTATGGGATTTTGCTCTGTCGTGCAGTAGCTTCCTTCTTTTGTTATACAATTTGTTAATGGCTGAGGTCCACCAGACAGGACACTTGCCTTTGGTGGAGAGGGACTTGGATTTATTTGGGATTGCATGATCCATGCATTCTTGGAGATGTCCATAGAAAGCATTTGTGAAGGATTCAGCATTGTGGGATGTGGTATCCACTGGCCCAGTGGGCGTAAAGGCTACCATCTCAGTCTTAAGAAGAGTGAAGTCTGCTTTTGAGAAGTTTTTCACTGTGGTCTTTTGTGCTGGGGGTGGAGGTGGGATATGTATATCCAGGGTGATTAGTTTGTGGGCAGATCTCACTAGTGAGGGGTATACCTCCGGTGTGGAGCATTTTGTCCCCATGCTTGTGATGATCAGGTCTAGTATATTATCTCCCCTAGTGGGAGAGGTGACTAGTTGTTTCAGTGCATTTGAATGTATGAATTCCAGGAACATTTGGGCTAGAGTGTTAGGGCTAGAATAATGTACCCAATCTATGTTTGGGTAGTTGAAGTCTCCCAGTATGATGGTATTTTGTGATACATTCATATCCTCCAATGTCTTCAGGAAGGTTGAGTGGGGTTTCTGAGATTGGGAGGGTGGTCTGTAACATGCTACCAGTTGTATAGCAGTTTTGCCTATGGTTAGTTGCACCTGTATGGTCTCCGATGCTTCATGTGTTGCTACTAACCTGGAGGTGTGGGTGTCCTTGATGAATATGGACACTCCGCCTCCCTTTGTGGTTCGGCCTGGGTTTGGGGGCCAAAAAGCATGATACGAGGTATATCCTGGTAGTGCTGGGGTTCTCTCAGGAGCCTTGAACCAGGTTTCAGTTACTGCACAGACGTCGATGTTCTCCATACTGAGGAGTGCATTGAGTGCCTGCATCTTGAGATTTAGACTTCTGGCATTGAGCAGCATTACCCTTAGTTTTTTTCCATTTTTGTTTTCTAAGGAGGTGGGTTTGTCTTTTGAGCCTTGCCTAAAAAAGGCACTATGGGAGTGGCAAGAGCCTTAGCCAATATCCAGAAGCCCAGTGGTGACAGGTGCAAGCTGTCCCTTGCGAAGCAGCATGGCTTGTCTAACATGTCATCCCAGGCAGACAGACATTGGATCCCCTTAGAATGACACCAGTACTTGAGCCAATTATTAAAGCTGATCATCTTGTCTTTGTATTGTGGCATAATTCTTGGTGAGGGCAAGATGCTGCTCAGGGTCAGGGACATACCAGCCTGGGCTACATAATCAGAGAGCTCCTCTATGTCTATTTTCATGTAGTCCAGGGAGGTACGTCTCAGGTCATTCATGCCAGCATGGACAATGATGGAGTCATATTTGTACTTGCTTTGGAGTGACCTGAGTGCGTGTGTTATGTGGCGGATCCTAGCTCCCGATAGGCAGCTCACAGTCACCCTCTCCTTGTTCAGCCTGGTAAGCGGGACATCAGTGTGTCTGACTATAGAGTCACCTATTACTAGTGTATCAGGCATGGTGTTTGGCCTTAAGGGCTGTGATTGATTGACACACTGATTTATTGAAGTATGTGTTGAATGTGTTTTGTTTTGATGTGGTGGATTTTTGGATGTCTGCTTTGGGAGCCTCTGTTGTTTTGGTAAGTTTTTATTAGAGCCTCTGAGTATGTCTTTGTGTTTTTATGTGTTTGGTTTGCAGTTGTGGTAGGTCTATGTGGGACTGGGTTTGTTGTGTGTGTGGTTACCATCTCCTCCTGTCTGGTCATGCCAGCCCTGAGTTAAGAGAGTTCAGCCTCCAGTTTGGCTATATAGTTGCATCTCTCACATGTATTTGTGTTTGTTGGGAGGAGGAGAGGGTTGTCTGTGTACATGAGACAATTGTAGCATTGTCTCAAGATACCCAGATTAACCAGCTGAACTGGAGAGGATGCCAGTAATCTACCACTCGACATGCTAGAATAGTATAAGGGAGTGCTGTGCCTTTAAGGGAAGTGGATATTCACAGGGGTGGTAGGTGGATGTAGTGCCTACTTAGTACGAGAGTGCTTACTTAGTAGAGAAGTTTTGAGAACAAGTGCTAGGCTTATAATATAGCGAGTAGTCTGATTATACTAAGAGTAGAGCTTCCTTAAGGGAAAATTTGAACAGCAGACTTGGCGGAGCCAGAAGAAGTTTAACCTTGTTTAACCGGCGCTGCACTATGCGCACAACCATGCAAAAATGCCCAGAGGCGGATTTTAAACAGTGAACTTCAAAAGAGCTAGAAATGGTCCAAAACAACCAATTACTACAGCTCTTGTGCTGAGGTCACTTCCTACAGGGACAGGTAGGCTGCTCAAGGCTCCCCACTCCCACTGGTGAGCAAAGAAACTTCCTTCTATCCATGTAAGGTAATGGACAACACAGGAACTACACCACAGCCCAGAATACAGCAATGCCTGTAAACTGGTCTAAACTAGTCGAGGAGAGGCGGGAAAACAAGGATTTTTTTTTTGTTTTTTTTGTTTTTAGATAGAAGCACACAGAAAATGCAGAAACAGTAATAAATCAGTTACACAGGCTAGCACACTTTAATGGGCAGCCTCAACAGTTAAATTAAACAAACAAACGTTCAATCAAATTCGACTAAAAAGTAACTTTAAGTGCAGATATTGATATAATGCAGCAAACAGCTAAAAATCAGTTTAAGCTTGTTTAGGGTAAGCTAGAGAAGCAATTTCAAGTAAAAAAACAGCAAAGATACTTAAATCCAGAAAGTAGTCGCTTTTCTGAGTTCACTGTAGCTAGGACCACTCTGCAGGACCACGAGGAGCTTGTCTGAGCAGTATAGCCAGAAAAAAATGCCCAGAGGTGGATTTTAAACAGGGAACTTCAAAAGAGCTAGAAATGATCCAAAACAACCAATTACTACAGCTCTTGTGCTGAGGCCACTTACTACAGGGACAGGTAGGCTGCTCAAGTCTCCCCACTCACACTGGTGAGCAAAGAAATTTCCTTCTATCAAAGTAAGGTAATGGACAACACAGGAACTACACCACAGCCCAGAATACAGCAATGCCTGTAAACTGGTCTAAACTAGTCGAGGAGAGGCGGGAAAACAAGGATTATTTTTTTTTTTGTTTGTTTTTAGATAGAAACACACAGAAAATGCATTAACAGTAATAAATCAGTTACACAGGCTAGCACACTTTAATGGGCAGCCTCAACAGTTAAATTAAACAAACAAACAAATGTTCGATCAAATTCGACTAAAAAGTAACTTTAAGTGCAGATATTGAAATAATGCAGCAAACAGCTAAAAAACAGTTTAAGCTTGTTTAGGGTAAGCTAGAGAAGCAATTTCAAGTAAAAAAACAGCAAAGATACTTAAATCCAGAAAGTAGTCACTTTTCTGAGTTTACTGTAGCTAGGACCACTCTGCAGGACCACGAGGAGCTTGTCTGAGCAGTATAGCCAGAAAAAAATGCCCAGAGGTGGATTTTAAACAGGGAACTTCAAAAGAGCTAGAAATGGTCCAAAACAACCAATTACTACAGCTCTTGTGCTGAGATCACTTCCTACAGGGACAGGTAGGCTGCTCAAGTCTCCCTACGCCCACTGGTGAGCAAAAAAACTTCCTTCTATCAAAGTAAGGTAATGGACAACACAGGAACTACACCACAGCCCAGAATACAGCAATGCCTGTAAACTGGTCTAAACTAGTCGAGGAGAGGTGGGAAAACAAGGATTATTTTTTGTTTTTTGTTTTAGATAGAAACACACAGAAAATGCAGAAACAGTAATAAATCAGTTACACAGGCTAGCACACTTTAGTGGGCAGCCTCAACAGTTAAATTAAACAAACAGACAAACTTTCGATCAAATTCGACTAAAAAGTAACTTTAAGTGCAGATATTGAAATAATGCAGCAAACAGCTAAAAAACAGTTTAAGCTTGTTTACGGTAAGCTAGAGAAGCAATTTCAAGTAAAAAAACAGCAAAGATACTTATATCCAGAAAGTAGTCGCTTTTCTGAGTTCTCTGTAGCTAGGACCACTCTGCAGGATGATGAGGAGCTTGTCTGAGTAGTATAGCCAGAAAAAAATACCCAGAGGCAGATTTTAAACAGGGAACTTCAAAAGAGCTAGAAATGGTCCAAAACAACCAATTACTACAGCTCTTGTGCTGAGGTCACTTCCTACAGGGACAGGTAGGCTGCTCAAGGCTCCCCACTCCCACTAGTGAGCAAAGAAACTTCCTTCTATCCAAGTAAGGTAATGGACAACACAGGAACTACACCACAGCCCAGAATACAGCAATGCCTGTAAACTGGTCTAAACTAGTCAAGGAGGCGGGAAAACAAGGATTATTTTTGTTTTTTTTTTGTTTTTAGATAGAAACACATAGAAAATGCAGAAACAGTAATAAATCAGTTACACAGGCTAGCACACTTTAGTGGGCAGCCTCAACAGTTAAATTAAACAAACAAACAAACAAACTTTTGATCAAATTCGACTAAAATGTAACTTTAAGTGCAGATATTGAAATAATGCAGCAAACAGCTAAAAAAACAGTTTAAGCTTGTTTAGTGTAAGCTAGAGAAGCAATTTCAAGTAAAAAACAGCAAAGATACTTAAATCCAGAAAGTAGTCGCTTTTCTGAGTTCTCTGTAGCTAGGAGCACTCTGCAGGACCACGAGGAGCTTGTCTGAGCAGTATTTATTGATACAGGCCTTTATTTTCATATAAATGATACAAGATTTGCCTGTAATGGGAGATATAACTGTAATTCCAACAGTATTATTTATTTGGCTAAATGTAAGTGCTGTCCAGTTTTCTACATAGGCAAAACTGATAGAAGATTAAGAGACCAGATATACGAGCACCAATATGCAGTTAAAAGCAAAAACGTTGAGAATGCATTAGCAAAGCATGTGGCTATTAACCCTGAACATTGTTTCATTTTTGGGGTTATAGACAAAGTTGGAGCAAGAATTAGGGGAGGACCCATTTCTTTATGGCTAGAGAGATGTGAATTATTATGGCAACTTAAAGTAGATGCTTTTAGATACTCAGGTATTAATGATGTATGTTACATAAAATATAAAGAGCGTTGGTGTTAGCTCTCAGGAACCTATTAATTCTTAGTTCTTAAGAACCTGTTGATTTTTAGATGAAAAACTTTCAACAATAATATCATACAGCGAGAAGAATCTTCTCGCTAAAAACAAAGTTACCTTTGTGTAGATTCGTGTGATCCTTTCACAACCTTGTCCGGGCAGCTAGAAAAATAATGGTTCCAAGTATCCGCTATTCACCAGTTGCCAAAAAGATACAAGACAGTGGGCAAAAGTGAAGCGGATTATCCTTTAAAGGAATCTAACTTACGCTGTAAATGCAGCTGTAAATGCAGCCAAAATGAAAGTCCATAAATGTTTCACGATGAAAAGTGTTAACTGTTGGAAACAAAGTTACCTCTGTATAAGTCCACGCAATCCCTCTGCAGTTGGTCAATACATACAAAGGTAGTCTCGAATGACTACTTTTCACCTATTATTAGAATGATGTGGTGAAAAATGTGAAACAAAATGTCTTTTAAACCAATTAGGCTCACCGTAACACCTCCGTAACAAACCAAATGCTGCAGCAACTGAAAATAAACCACTCATTAAAGGAACTGCTTCACGTTACAATTCCTCGCTGTCTTCCAACAGCTAAGATATGTGCAAGTCCTTCAGTTGTTCCGCTTGCATAAACCGTACTTCAAAACATTTGGATGCAAGGTATAAGCAGAAAACCAAATGTCTCATGTGAGCAAATGTCTTTTCAGACCAAAAACGAACCGCCAAATCTTCAAAAATGGTGAACGTACCAGGAACTGTAACAAATAAAAGTTCAGGTCTATTCAGACCAAACAGCAGGTGGTGGCAAATATTTCAAGTACACTGATATCTCCAAAAAGCAGAAAGACTACGAAGATCTTTAATAACAAAATAAATTTATTGGATCCCAAATAAACAGTGGTAAGCGCTTTCGCAACAAGTGCTTTTTCAAACCAACAATTAATTCGTTTTAAAACACACCTTATATACCTAATTGTTAAAATTTGGCGGTTAAAAACGCACATCCATTTAAAGGGGCATGTAAAACCACTACAGTTATTCTTATTTAACATGATATAAATGCATTATTTAAAAAACTCTTTCTTTTATTTAACTATAATAAACATATAAAAAATGGATGAAACTAATACGAATCAATGTGAAACATTGAATATATAAGAAGAATATATACATGTGAACATATATATGTATATGAATACAAAGAAAGTGTATGAATACACAGATAATGAAAATACATGCATATTCCTTAATGTATGTATATATAAAGACAAAGTGTGTATTGTATAAATCCAAATGATAATTTTACAACAATCATATTCCAGAATGAATATAATTGAATGAATTTAACAAGAAATGTATGTATAGAGAACTAAATATACTATATAGACCTAGTCATAACTATGCATCAAGCATGTGCATGATGGATGTGGTAAAAATAAAAATAAAGATAAAAATAAAAATAAAAATAAAAATAAAAATAAAAATAAAAATAAAATAAAAAATGAAAATAAAAATGCATGTATATGTGTGTATATGCACACATCCATGTATATAAATTTATATTCCACATGCAAATAAGTGAAATGAATAATCAAAGTAGAACGTTCATCCAATGGACTAAAATAGAAATATAATAAAGTATATATGTACATACAACATTTTATTATTTTATATATGCTTATAAAAAATAGTAATAATAAATTGTTTAAAAGATAATAACCAATGCATTTGATGAAATTCACTAAAAATCTTTTGTGAATACTTAAAAGTTTGCTAATAAAAATATCAAAAAACTTTTTTATAGTATATGAACTCATGCACTGGTATCTATTTGTCATTTAAGCCTATGTCTTCTGCTTTTTGATATAGGTTTCAAAGGTTTCAATAAAAACCAGAGCACACTGTTCTCCCGGTCTAAATGATAGGGTCCCTTTGAAACCTATATTAAAAAGCAGAAGACATAGGCCCAAATGACAATTAGATATTAGTGTATGAGTACATATACTGTAAAAAATTTTTTTGATATTTTTATTAGTAAATTTTTAAGTATTCACAAAAGATTTTTAGTGAATTTCATCAAATGCATTGTTTATCATTCTAAACAATTTTGTTGTTTTTTATAAGTACATATAAAATAACAAAAATGTTTTATGTACATATATACTTTATTATATTTTTATTAAGTCTATTGGATGAACGTTTTATTTTGATTATTCATTTACTTATTTGCATGTGGAATATAAATTTATATACATGGATGTGTGCACATACATAAATATACATGCATTTTTATTTTTATTTTTTATTTTATTTTTATTTTTATTTTTATTTTTATTTTTATCTTTATTTTTATTTTTACCACATCCATCATGCACATGCTTGATGCATAGTTATGACTAGGTCTATATAGTATATTTAGTTCTCTATACATACATTTCTTGTTAAATTCATTCAATTATATTCATTCTGGAATATGATTGTTGTAAAATTATCATTTGGATTTATACAATACACACTTTGTCTTTATATATACATACATTAAGGAATATGCATGTATTTTCATTATCTGTGTATTCATACACTTTCTTTGTATTCATATACATATATATGTTCACATGTATATATTCTTCTTATATATTCAATGTTTCACATTAATACGTATTAGCTTCATCCAATTTTTTATATGTTTATTATAGTTAAATAAAAGAAAGAGTTTTTAAATGCATTTATATCATGTTAAATAAGAATAACTGCAGTGGTTGTACATGCCCCTTTAAATGGATGTGCGTTTTTAACCGCCAAATTTTAACAATTAGGTATATAAGGTGTGTTTTGAAACGAATTAATTGTTGGTTTGAAAAAGCACTTGTTGCGAAAGCGCTTACCACTGTTTATTTGGGATCCAATAAATCTATTTTGTTATTAAAGATCTTAAGTAGTCTTTCTGCTTTTGGAGATATCAGTGTACGAAATATTTGCCACCACCTGCTGTTTGGTCTGAATAGACCTGAACTTTTATTTGTTACAGTTCCTGGTCGTTCACCATTTTGAAGATTTGGCGGTTTTTTGGTCTGAAAAGACATTTGCTCACATGAGACATTTGGTTTTCTGCTTATACCTTGCATCCAAATGTTTTGAAGTGCAGTTTATGCGGAACAACTGAAGGACTTGCACATATCTTAGCTGTTGGAAGACAGCGAGAATTAACGTGAAGCAGTTCCTTTAATGAGTGGTTTTATTTTCAGTTGCTGCAGCATTTGGTTTGTTACGGAGGTGTTACGGTGAGCCTAATTGGTTTAAAAGACATTTTGTTTCACATTTTTCGCCACATCATTCTAATAATAGGTGAAAAGTAGTCATTCGAGACTACCTTTGTATGTATTGACCAACTGCAGAGGGATTGGACTTACACAGAGGTAACTTTGTTTCCAACAGTTAACACTTTTCATCGTGAAACATTTATGGACTTTCATTTTGGCTGCATTTACAGCTGCATTTACAGCGTAAGTTAGATTCCTTTAAAGGATAATCCGCTTCACTTTTGCCCACTGTCTTGTATCCTTTTGGCAACTGGTGAATAGCGGATACTTGGAACCATTATTTTTCTAGCTGCCCGGACAAGGTTGTGAAAGGATCACACGAATCTACACAAAGGTAACTTTGTTTTTAGCGAGAAGATTCTTCTCGCTGTATGATATTATTGTTGAAAGTTTTTCATCTAAAAATCAACAGGTTCTTAAGAACTAAAATTAATTAGGTTCCTGAGAGCTAACACCAAGCTCTTATATTTTATGTAACATATATTCAATTTATTTAGTTGGTGTAAAATCGGTGCTAAGTGTTTTGGCTGGCTTGTTACATTTCTATCCAAGTAAGGTAATGGACAACACAGGAACTACACCACAGCCCAGAATACAGCAATCCCTGTAAACTGGTCTAAACTAGTCGAGGAGAGGCGGGAAAACAAGGATTATTCTTTTGTTTTTTTTTTTTGTTTTTAGATAGAAACACACAGAAAATGCAGAGACAGTAATAAATCAGTTGCACAGGTTAGCACACTTTAGTGGGCAGCCTCAGCAGTTAAATTAAACAAACAAACAAAAAAACTTTTGATCAAACTCGACTAAAATGTAACTTTAAGTGCAGATATTATAAAAATGCAGCAAACAGCTAAAAAAACAGTTTAAGCTTGTTTAGGGTAAGCTAGAGAAGCAATTTCAAGTAAAAAACAGCAAAGATACTTAAATCCAGAAAGTAGTCGCTTTTCTGAGTTCTCTGTAGCTAGGAGCACTCTGCAGGACCACGAGGAGCTTGTCTGAGCAGTATTTATTGATACAGGCCTTTATTTTCATATAAATGATACAAGATTTGCCTGTAATGGGAGATATAACTGTAATTCCAACAGTATTATTTATTTGGCTAAATGTAAGTGCTGTCCAGTTTTCTACATAGGCAAAACTGATAGAAGATTAAGAGACCAGATATACGAGCACCAATATGCAGTTAAAAGCAAAAATGTTGAGAATGCATTAGCAAAGCATGTGGCTATTAACCCTGAACATTGTTTCATTTTTGGGGTTATAGACAAAGTTGGAGCTAGAATTAGGGGAGGACCCATTTCTTTATGGCTAGAGAGATGTGAATTATTATGGCAACTTAAAGTAGATGCTTTTAGATACCCAGGTATTAATGATATATGCTCTATAACATGCATCTTGAAGTTAAGGAATTTAATAAGGTATTTTTTATGATATGTAACATGACTTTATAGAAAGATGTTTTTTCTTTTTTCAGTTTTTATGAGACCTTTTTTAGATGTATAGTGGATTTATATATATTTTTATGTTTAGTATTCAGCAAGTGATCATGGTATTCCATTTTGTTTACTATGGGAATTCTCTGAAATCTTTTGAAGTTCACTGTTTAAAATCCACCTGTGGGCATTTTTTTCTGGCTATACTGCTCAGACAAGCTCCTCGTGGTCCTGCAGAGTGGTCCTAGCTACAGAGAACTCAGAAAAGCGACTACTTTCTGGATTTAAGTATCTTTGCTGTTTTTTTACTTGAAATTGCTTCTCTAGCTTACCCTAAACAAGCTTAAACTGTTTTTTAGCTGTTTGTTGCATTATTTCAATATCTGCACTTAAAGTTACTTTTTATTCGAATTTGTTCGAAAGTTTGTTTGTTTGTTTGTTTAATTTAACTGTTGAGGCTGCCCACTAAAGTGTGCTAGCCTGTGTAACTGATTTATTACTGTTTCTGCATTTTCTGTGTGTTTCTATCTAAAAACAAAAAAAACAAAAAAATAATCCTTGTTTTCCCGCCTCTCCTCGACTAGTTTAGTACACAAGTCTTCACAGTATGTGCTATGCTACAAAATCTGATCCTGAGTAAACAGCTGCAGCAGGATCAGCTAGGGGAAGGGAAACACATCTCCCCACCAATGCCTAGGTCACCACAGCCACAGTCAGAGGAATGCTCAGAGGGGGAACCACCAGCTGCTGTGCCTGTAGGCAGATGTAGGTGTGTTCACTATGCCCTTGGTTTGGATAAAAAACAATACATAGCACATTCACTGACCACCTATGTGCCTAATATCTTTTTCCTAGTAGCACACATGGTAAAATTGATGTGAGGCAACCCACACAACATGTACCTCCCCATATACTGGCTGTGTATGGCTTGCATCAGACAGAGTCAGCCCTGAACTCAAAATGTGTCCACTACTGCATTTGCAAGGTAAGTCCTGAACCTAGAGTGCAGTTTTTGAATAATAGTATGGCGCATCCTTGTATTTATTAGACTGGAACAGTAATTAAGTAAATAGTGCTGTGGATTTGTGCAAAAAGTACTTTAACATGTCACAGAAGAGAGTCCTTTAGTTTACTCAGATGTGTCCATTAGTAAGTAGTAGGCCTCAGGTTTCAAAGATTCACACAGTCCTACCTCTGAAGTATACTGATGCTCACTATATGGCCTTATTTTTGCACCATACCTTTGTAATGGAAAATCATTAAAGAGAAAAGTTAGACAGTAATGATACACATTGCAGTTTCTGACTTCACAACCCTTCCCAAGATCAAAAAACAGCGGTACACTAAAAACTCCGAAGAAACTTTAATGAAGTGAGTGTTTTCGTACAGAGCAATATCAGTACTTCTTCAGACTTTCCACAAGAATAAAAAATAATGCATTTAAGTACAAGCCAATTTAGTTACATGATGTTAATTGATTGAGTGATTAATTAATAAAGAACAACCATCAAAAAGATTTCAGAGAATTCCCATAGTAAACAAAATGGAATACCATGATCACTTGCTGAATACTAAACATAAAAATATATATAAATCCACTATATATCTAAAAAAGGTCTCATAAAAACTGAAAAAAGAAAAAACATCTTTCTATAAAGTCATGTTACATATCATAAAAAATACCTTATTAAATTCCTTAACTTCAAGATGCATGTTATTGAGCATACATCATTAATACCTGGGTATCTAAAAGCATCTACTTTAAGTTGCCATAATAATTCACATCTCTCTAGCCATAAAGAAATGGGTCCTCCCCTAATTCAGGCCCAGGGTAACTTATCAAACACCATGTGACCTGGAGATTGTTGAGCACTACAGGCTAGACAGGAACATCTTCCAAGAACTTGTGAACTCTGCCACCCTCAGTCTATGGCACCCAGAACTTCAGGGTAATGCACTACAGAATATAACTGTTGCATATTGCTAGCCCTCTCCTCAGAACTATAGGGAAAACATATGTGCTCACTTGCATGTATGAGCATAGCATCCATGAATTGGTGGACGATCTTGGATGCCGATGCCTGTAGCACATCCATTATGTCCCTAGTTGGTCTTTGAAAAGTACCTATAACTAATATTATAAGGGCTACACATACCTTAGTTTCCAGTAGAATGGTTTCCCCTTGATTGGCTCTTGCTCTGAATTGAGGGTGGCAGAGTTCACGAGTTCTTGGAAGGTGTCCCTGTCTAGCCTGTAGTGCTCAACAATCTCCAGGTCACATGGTGTTTGATAAGTTACCCTGGGCCTGAACACTCTTCTCCTTCTTGGCCTAGTCTTATTGTTATCAGCACCAGCAACAGTGACTTCAGTATCTAGCACATAAATATGTAGAAAAACTGCAACAGCTCCTAACATTGTGTTAAAATTTCCTTTTGTGTATTCTAATGGTATGAAGTATTCATGAAAACAAGAATGGAGGTTACATGGATGCTTTATAGCATGTTCAGTAGCTACACAGTGTTGAATTGTTTCATGAAAATGGAATTTACCTGCTTATACTGTAATTAGCATCTATTACACTCATACTGCTGCTTGCTCATCAGTGAGCTAAGTGCACCTCCCTGCACCCTGGCATAGCTATGCATAAATACAGTAAGCCTGGTAAAATTGTAATTACTTTCCTCCATTCCCATGATACCACACAAACATTGAGTATAAAAAGGAAAGGTTGCCCACCCTGTATTTGAACCCAGGACCATCTGCACTCTAGCCCTACACATACAGGTGCTGCCACAGGACTATTTACATGCCAAGGACAACAAAAGCTGCCATTCATTCCTTCATTTCCCATGGGTGCACTATATGCACTATCATGCAAATGAGGATATAAAAATGTACACAAATTATTTGAAACAGACAGAAAAGACACATTTTACAACAGAATTCCAGGGATGATACACAACCTGTGATTTGTGCACAGCTTACATGCACTTTCACCCTCCACAGACCTACCTGTACAATTTTGAAAGTGTTACCTGACACACACACTCCCAATGTCATCACTCACTGTTAACATTCATTGAAAACAAAAACACTGTGGAAGTGTCTAAACAAAGTGAACATCCCTACAGGGTTACTCTTTTTTGGGATTCAGCAATTACAATGAATTTTTACCTAATTTTCATCTTCACCATGCTGATAGCCTGGAATCTACATGGTTAGTAACCGTATCAGTGGAGAAACTACATGGGACCAAAATGTTGTAAATGCAAGAGAGGCTATTACTTTGCCCATATATCTGCTACATACTACATATGCTTACAGTACAGTATAATACTCTGTTTTAGGATGTTTAAACATTTTAGCAGCCTGTGTTATGTACAATTATATTTGGGTGGGGGAGCAAATGTACATGTATGTCATGGCAATTAAAAATGTATTTTTTTATTTTGTAACTCTGGTATTCTAGCATCCACAGTGTGTAATTAGATCTTAATATGTGTGGTTTTACATACTGAGGTCAGTTCTGTACAAATTTTGAGAGCTTTCACTTGCTCTTGTTTCCATGTAGATTCCTTTCCATGACTGTATTTAAAACGTTTCCGAATACAAGGGCAACAGGAGCACAGAGTCTACATGGTTTGCTTACAGCTTGTTGGATCTTTCCACTGTGTTGAATGGCTCTATTAGCATAACATTTAACCACAAAAGGAATGTGTGAAAACCAAAGGAGGCACTGTTTCAATCTGTATTAGAGATTAATTCACTTCACATTTAATTAGGCTAGACAACTCCATGGAGTTACTCCAGATCCAGATTACAGTGGGTAAGACTCTCATTCAAGAACTAGCCAGTTATAGATCCCTCTTCATGGGTCACGACACCCATGAAGCCTACTTAATAAAACTGAAGACAATCCAAATTTTACCAAACACACTGGTTATGGGGGATTTCCATTATCCTGGGAAACCTACTCTAGCCCAAACTCGCTAGCACAAAATTTCCTTAACTTTGTGAGTTCAAATGCCCTGGGAGCAAATTGTCCATTTCCCAACAAGAGAAACAAGCATTCTAGATCTCGTCCTCACTAACATGTCAAACAGGTGCACTGCTACAACTGTTGGACCCTCATTAGTTAAAACTGACCGCAAATCAGTCACCTTCGAACTGTCACTAACACCAGAACTCACAAAGGGTGAAATCAGACTAAAAAACTTCACTAAAGCAAACTATACCCTCCTAGGTGAAGGTATAAATGCATTATAAGCCTCACCCCAAGCTGAAAATGGTAACTATGCTGAGGTTTACACTAAAGCCCTGTACAATCACTTGCATAATTGTATAAACTTGACTGTACCAGATAGAATCAATGCCAGAGCCCCAAGTAAAATAAAACTGCCATGGTGGACTTCCAGCATCAACAAACGTTACAATAAATGCAAACTGTTGCTGTCCAAGAAAACAACAACAAGGACTCAACAATGGAAAATCACCCTCCTCAGATTTAACAGGCAAATAAGACAACTTGTCAAATTGTCCAAGAGCTCATTTGAGAGAAACCTAGCAAGTACTGCCAAGGATAACCATAAGGCCTTTTACAGCTATGTACATAACCTAAAGTGTAGTACCCAAGCATGTGCAGAACTGGTGGCCAATGGTATCACACACACTGACCTCACAGATATAGCAAACCTGCTAGTGGATAGGTTTTGCAAAAATTTCTCTCCCTTATCCTCTCCTAACTTACAACAAACCCTCCCCCAAACTTCCTCTCCATTTTACATATCTGAAGAGCAGGTCCTCAAAGCCCTGTCCAAGGCAAAGAACACAACCACTATGGGACCAGATGATATCCCAGGCTGTCTTCTAAACAGGCTAAAACATGAACTAGCATCACCACTAAGTACCCTTTTCAAGCATAGCCTAACCATCGGATTTGTTCCTGTGGAATGGAGAACAGCTACAATCATTCCCCTCAACAAATGATGGCCTAGCAACTGACCTAGGGAATTACAGACCCATAAACCTGATAATCCTCATCTGTATGGCCATGGAACATATCATTATGGACCTGATAAACAAAGACATAGGTGACCTTCAAACCCTGGACCTTACCCAATTGTGAAGGGCAAATCCTGCCTTTTAAATCTGGTGGATTTCTTTGAAAGTGTGACCAAGGCCATTGATAAGGGCAAATCTGTGCACACAGCATACCTCAACTTGGCAAAAGCTTTCAACACAATCCCACATTCAGGCATTACCAATAAACTTAATGTAAACTCCTTCGTTGTATGATGGGTTGCCAACTGGCTCACAAACTGGACACACACATTTAAAGTGGGTGATTCCACATCAACCAGCAGACCTGTTACCAGTGAAGTGCCACAGGGGTCAGTGCTGGGCCCCCTACTGTTTGGTATATACTTTTCAGAAGGTCAGGTCAAAACTAAAGAGTTGTGGCTGACCAATGTTGCAGACGACTGCAAACTAGGTGCAATCACTGATTCTCCTGATGATGTCAATATACTCTTGTATGGTCTCACACAGAACAATGACTGGTGTATTAGTCACAGTCTCAAAATGAATGCAAAGAAATGCATCACCATTCCCTTCAGAACACATAATGTCCCTTCACACTATCAAATCAATAACAATACCCTAAGTACCCATGAAGTGGTAAGGGACCTGGGATCACAGGTTGAAAAGACCTTAACTTTGACCACCAAGTGTCTACCATTGTAACGAACACTTTTCACGTAGCTCACTTGATTAGTAAAGACATCACTTCAAGAACAAAAGAAGTTATAAACCCCCTCATACTCTGCACTTATCAGGTCCATAATTAAATGTAATGCCCCATTCAGTATGTACCATACTAAGCATCTACAGCAATTAGAGAGACTTCAGAAGTTTCTAACAAAGAAGATCAAAGGCCTGCAGCATGTGCCTTACACAGACCTACTAAAATCCCCTGTCACTATACTCCTATCATATAGACATCTTAGAGGAGACTTATGCCTGGCCTACAGAGCAACACAAGGCCCAAACCTAATGAACTTACTGCATACCCATAAATAAAATGGGTCTAGGGCTACCCATTCCAGGGACTTGAATATGGCCTGCAACTTAAATAGGATATGTTGGAGTGACAGATTTATCTCCCAGTGACTGCCACATTTTGGAACAGGCTACCAATTCATGTAAAACAGAGCACCTCTATGACACTGTTGAAGAGGATCCTGGATGAGTGGATGGGGCACAGTAAATTCTTATTGGGGATAGCATCCACAACCCTCCTGGACATGGATAGTCATCACTAAATGCAATCATGGGTAGTGACTAGTAACGCTACAGTATTACATTGGTTTGAAATGGCTAGACTAAAAATGGCCTCTGGGTCAATAGCCTAGTAATTTCATATGATCCTACTTATTCACCAACTTTCAATTGTTTTAAGAAATATGTGCATTGATAATGCCTACAATACATCCCGGATGGCGGTAAAGGTCTGATGTGCATACCTTAGGTCTTTAATGAATTGCATGAGATTTATACATAACCTAGTAAATCAGTAGCTGCCAGTTGTTTTCTTCTTTCTGTGTTCAAGATGAAGGATGTGAGGAACATCTGCCTGTCCTCTATAATATTTTCTTTTAGGTGAATGTAGGTTTTACTTGTTAGGGAAGCATATGCATTTTCCATACAGAGATATTTTACAACTTGTAGGCTAAATGATGTATAAAAAAGTAAGATTCACATATTTAAGTATATATAGTTATCCATGCATTTGAAAGTTTTTTAACACACCAACGTCCTGAAGAATGTTCATTCTTCAAACTGGGGAAATTAGGCTGACCCTTGACATTTCTCAAGATAATGGAAGACATTGTTTTTAAACAAGGTATTAAAGGAAAGCAATAATTATAAGCTTATTGAACAGTATTTTACACTTTAAATCTCAAATTAAAGGACATTTGATTTTATAACTTGTCCTTATTCCTTGATGTAATGCTATTTAATATCAATAGATTGCATTGTCCAGTCAAAAGACCTAGGCTCTTCATATTTGTGAAGAGTAATCATGCAAAAATAATCTGTTTGCAAACAACTGATTTACCTGATAAAGATCCAGGTTTATGAGTGGGTTGTAGATAAATTTGTCAAGGGAGTATTGGTAAACATTGTTAACCTAGACTTCACAAGACTTTTGATCCAGGGTGAAACAGGTGACCGACTAGAAATGCAGTGGTACTGATGGTAGTACCAAGACTGAAGAATTGGACTCCTATGTGGTGGAATGGTGGGGCACTGATAATAGTAGTGAGATGTA
This sequence comes from Protopterus annectens, assembly GCF_019279795.1. NCBI lineage: Eukaryota > Metazoa > Chordata > Ceratodontiformes > Protopteridae > Protopterus > Protopterus annectens. The sequence continues at coordinate 906,751,608 of NC_056745.1, forward strand.
CAACATCATAAGCAAGGAAAGTGACTATCTGTGTACAGCAGAGGTAAAGTCTCGGTCCAGTGCTCTCCTTAAATTCTGTTAAATCTCTCCTAACAATAGTTTCTAATATCTTGTAGCTATCAACTCCCATTCTCTTTCAACACCTACTCTGCACACTTCCCTACACCTTAATAATCATTTTCCATTACCTCCTAACTTGATGTTGTATATATTTCTTACCTCCATACATAACTATTCTGTACCCCCTTCTCCTCATTAACAACTCTGTACCTTATGCACACTTCACAATGTCAAGATATCTTTATCTCCCTGTTTTATAGCATGCACTAATGTCTTCAATTCATTTCACTGAGCTGACCTGTAATTTGATAACTCAGCTATGTAAGTCAGTGTCTCTGGTATGCTCTGACAAACTGCAATTCCTGCGTGAACTATTTAAAATCTTGAACCACTTACATATACACATTTACTACTACAATTGAACTGATCTGATTCTAGAGCTTTACTTATTTTTTACCGGTATGTGAAGTGTCCTCATATAGTAAGTTACATTGTACTCTTTTCTTATAAGGTATTAGAACCTGTGGCTGCACTGACACATAATATTTATGCTGCACTCTTCTTGCACTGGATCCAAACCTTTGACTGTACTGTCACTTTTAAAAATGTAACATTGGCTTTAAATTTTACTCTGTAAAATTAGCAAAACATTTAATATCTGTAAATGTTCTTTTCTTTCTTTGTATCAATATATTATTTATGATTTGCAGCATCATAATTTAGTGGCATCATCAGTGTCTGCTGAAACAAAACAATAGCACAAAATTCACCTGCCTGATCTATAACTGTAAACCATTTGTTCAATGGATTTATCTTGACTGTCATTTCTAGTGTACCATGCACAACATGTGCAATCAGAATGGTGTACACATCTACTAATCATAAATACAGTACCAGCCTGTAACTGTTATCTTTTTTCCTTACTGGTCATTAAAGGGAATTGAATGGATTTGATTCTTTTACAATTCTGTTGTTTTCTTTCAGTCTATTATTGCTTCTCTGAGAATAAGATACTATTTCTGAAAAAGTGGTAACTTTTATGCCTGCACTTCAGCTGTGACAACTGAACCAGAATTTATTTTGTCTTTAGCCCATGAATCTGTTTTTTTCTGTAGTAAATGATTTTTTAAATCCTGTATGTCATCTGCTCACTCTATTATACAGGATTTCTTAAAACTTGTCTGCTTGCACTACTGTATATTCTGTAGCATTTTATTTTTCCATAAAATCTTGTTACTGATGTCTAAGACAACACATTGGCAACATTTCTATACTTAATATGGCACTGTCACACTGAAAACTGTTCACTACTGTAACCTTTGACCCATCAAATCCTGTTATTATAACTATACTTGTTTCCTCTGGTAGAGGTCTGTTTATAACTGAAGCTGATGCATCTGTATTAATCAGTACATTGTTCCTTAACTCTTTTTTTCATAAACAATGAAATATATAGTATCATTCCTCTCTGAATCAAACAATGTCAGCTGAATAATTTGGTTTAGTGCTGGACTGCCACACCCTTTATACTTATTCTGAAAATAATTTTCTATAGAACTAGTAACAACACTGACTTGAGCTATGGTATGCGTTTTTTCTTTACTTTGTCCTGAAGTCTGTATGTTATTTACACTAATGTTTACTGTATCAGATTGTTCTGTTTCTGCAGGCCTACCATGCGTCACTGCATGCTGATCCCCCTCAGTGCAATATCTGCATTGACTTCTGATAACAAGTTAGAATTAATTACATTCTGATCATTTGTATTTGAAATCATATTGTTAACATTAACTTGAGAAACTGAAAATGTCTGCTTTGTGTTCTGTCCTGAAACCTACATCCCAGGTACGCTAGCTGTGTTTTTGTCAGGCTGAGCTGTATTTGCAATACTGTGACTTAACTCTGCATTTTGAATTACATTTGCTATATAATTTACACTAATTTCTGAAGATTGTAAACTAGAATTTGTTAGAATTTGCACATTATCTAAATTTGAAACTATACTGATATCAAAAGCTGAAAATGCACTGTTCCTGTAAAAGCTGATTCATACTGTAGATCATGAACAACCTTCTTTGTTACTTCATCCATTATAGTTTACGTCTGTGTTTTAAACTTTTTGCGTCTAGAAAGATTTAACATTCCTGAGCTGATAATATTTAATTTTAAATGAACATTTCTGGAATACGTTTTTTAGACTGCGTTATCCATTTTTTTAACTTTAAGCCTCACATTTTACTGGTGATTTTACTGCAGAAGTCTTTAAACTGTTTTTACATTTACTGTCTAACATAGCTATAAAATTTACATTTACTTAAGTGTTGAAGGCTTTAACCTTTTCTGAGATGTATTGTCTAATTTAGCCAGGAAATTAATTATAATGAAAATGAATGCTCACATAAGAAAAACTAAAGGGTCTCAGGTAACTTGCAGCTTCTTTGAACTCCCACTTGTAAGGATTCCCATGCCTCTTTAATGTCACTCTGGAAACTTGAAGGCCTGTTGTCTTCTTTGCAGATTCTGCAGTTTTCTGATATATTGCTGTTAACTGGATAATGTTCTTTACACTTGTACCTTGTAGCGTTGCTTTATTTTAAGTGTTTCTGAAGTTTTTTGTTACTTTACTATAGAAAGGATTTTTAGTGAAGTAAAGTCCTTAAGGAACACTGCTGATTATTAAATTACACAGTCTGCTGAGCTGATAAACAGCTGTAGATTTGCAGGCTTACTATGGGATCTTGGGACTCACTTTAACCACCAATATTGTTTCCCTCATTCATAAATGTCTTTGTTTTTAATTACCTGGAGCTGTACTTGACAAGTGCCAAATAACTTAGTTTCTTCTTTATGTGCCAAATCTTATCGTACCTTTCAGAATAAGTCTTTACTCTCTGTCAGTTTAATTAAGTTGGTTTATTAGCTATTAGCAGCATACAATGGAGGTAGATGTAGTAATTTAACAAGATCCAAACAAGTCTTATACTGATGAACTGAACCTGACTGAATTATACTAGCCATTTTAACTCTGAACTCAGAATTGTTCCTTTCTTCTGTAATGGCAGAATTAAGACAAACTGCACTGTTTTCTGTAGTTTCTGGATTTTTACTGACTTCTGAATATCTCATCTCAGTATTCTAAGTATCTAAACTGACTTCTGAATATTTAAACTGCTGGACATTTGAATTGACTGCTGTACTCAATCTCTTGAGAATCTAAACTGAACTTGTATTCTATCTTCTGACTATCTCAGCTGAACTGACTTCTGTTTAGAAAGTAACTCATAATAATAAAACCCTGTAAATTTCCTACAGGTTCTACACACCTCTTTAAGCTTGGTTCCTAAGCCTTGTACCATCTAAACAAGAGTTGTTTTTGTACCAAATGTTCTGCACACCCTGTTAGCACATTTCATCCTTATCAGTGTTTTAGCCTGAAGGTTATTTCACTGAACACACTTCAATCCTTCTCTGAAACATTCCTTTCTATTGAAACTGCATTCACTGAAACTGAATGTAACATATGAAATATAAAATGAAGATATAGGCCTGCTTTAATATGACTACATTTCTAAGCATTTATGCAAAGAAAGTACTGTACTTATGTAAGAATTATTATGATAAAAATATATTTATGTGAACCCTATTCTTACAGCCAGTATTCAAAATCCTTTGGATGAAAGATGCAGGATATTCCTTTAAAAACAAGTAGATCTATCTATCTATCTATCTATCTATCTATCTATCTATCTATCTATCTATCTATCTATCTATCTAATCTATCTATCTATCTATCTGTATATCATCTTATTCCAGGCTGATACATGCAGAATCCCTCTGGAATGACACCAGCTATTAAGCCAATTATTAAAGCCAATTATCTTCTTTTTATACTTGAGCATCATTCTTGGTGAAGGAAGGATTCTACTCAGCATCAGATTCATACTTGCATTCATCACGTGACTCAAGAGTCCTGACATGTTTCTCTACACATCCCTCAGAGTTTTATGAACCAGGCCATATTGTGGTTATATTTATTTCAGAAGAGGGTCATGAAGACCATAGTCCTGGCACCCAGGAGACAGCTGACATTAACCCTATCTTTGATCTGCACGGCGGGTGGAGAGTTAGTATGCCTAACAAATGAGTCACTAATTACTAAGACATTCTTATCAGAAGCTAGATTAGTATTATGCTGCTGGTGACTTGTTGTAAGTATACATGGAGAAGGTGACTTGAGGGACTTTCATTGAGGTCTGTTTTTAAAAGCTCTAGAGACTTTAGCAAGGACCTTTTCATGGCATCAGTGTGCAACAATTTAATGTACTCTGTTTGAAAATGTGGTGGTAGTTGAGAAGAGGGTGTGCCTGTGTGAGACGTGTATTAATGCTCATGACAGGGATGCTTCCATATTAATTAATTATTTACACCTCTCACAGAGTATTCTGTGTTAAGTAGGAGCTCATCATCAGTAAGCATGAGGCAGGTATTACACTGCTTTAGGATGTCAAGTACTAGGAGGCTTGTGTTGTAAGGGGAACAGTTTTGTTGCCTATCCCATACTGTTCAGTTCTGCAAGTGTTATATGGCTAATCTTTACTTGTCTAAGATCTTCACAGCTCTTCTACATCAAATTTGTGTGTTTCTTTTTGTTAGAACTTTTCAGAAATACTGTTCTGCTCTGTTTCACAAATTTGTCTTCCTAAATTCCAAAACTGTCTCTTTTGCAATCCTGGATTCTATAATTTAGCAGTAAGCTATTGAAAATGTTGTGCAATGCATGTGTTCCCAAGTGGCCATCTAGTTCTAAATCAGGGCTTATGTCAGTCACAACACATAAACATGCCAATTTGAGAACATTTTCTCAATTAGTTTCCCCAAGTAGGTATCTGGACCATAGGCCTTGCAGGGCATCACGGTTGAAATTGCTCTTTGGTGTGGCTACAGTTAAGGACTACTAATTAACATTTGGTATATTAAACTTACAGAAGAGCATAGAGGTACAGTAAGAAGTATTGTTACCTCACAGAAAGAGATTCTCAAGTCTGGTTCTCAACTGAGGTGGTTTCTATGCAGAGTCTATATGTGCTCACAGTGCTTGTGTGTGTGTGTGTGTGTGTGTGTGTTTTTAGGGTACTTTCATTTTTTCCCATATCCCAAACACATGTGATAGGTGTATCGCTGACTTTTAACTGTCTGCAGGTTTTCCTGTAGAGTGTGTATGGTATGGAATAAAGGTACTACAATGTACATCTATTCCCTATTTTTAGAATAAAATATGTAGATGATGAAAATTGTTCAGGGGTTCACTATAGGAGTCAGATACAACTCGATTGCAATGGATGGATATTAAAATTCCACACAAAGAACCTCTTCTCTTTCTAACATTCTAAAGATACTATTTATCATTTGCAGTCATTCTCCTTTTGAGAAGACAAAAGGTGTGCTTCTTTTTCTAGTTTCCAGTGTGACTGATACTGCCACCTGTCCTTTCCTGTCCTTATATACTCATTTTTATATGTCATAGTAGTCGTTCACTATACTAGTTTAAGTTTAAATCACTGATTTCTTTGATGTTTTATAGAAAGAGCTCAGTAATTTGCTGTTATCCTGTGCATCCCACGTTGTCTAGTTTAAAAGGCTACTAATGTCACCTCCCAGAAGCATCCATCTTGCCACTCTAGTCCAGCATCATTCCAAAGACAAACAAAAAATGAGAGCCTTATATTTACTGTCCAATATGAACATTTGCATTTTTGATTCTTCCCTTTATTAAAACTTGTCATGAAACAGCATGGACAAATTACATCCTAAGCTGAAAATTGCTGAAGTTACAAGTATGCATTTCTTTAAGTTGATCCTACTATATTAAGCTTCATATTACATCACGATAATTTGCTTGATGGCAAGCATTTCTTATTATTTCTAAACAGCATGATGTATTTAAATCACATGCTTATTGAAGTTCAGTAATGTGATTTCATGATTCAGTGAACTGGATTACATCGGATAATAATAATAATGCCTGTTTGTTTCAAAAACTCATGGGTCTACTTGTTTAAAGATATAATGAGGTTTAATATGAAGACTAGGGCTACTTTACTAGATATTAGGGAAAATATATTTGTTATATTTATGCTGAAGGAAGTTTCCATGTTACTTAGTGTTATTGGGGTTTCATACCAATTTATGCAAACTTTTAAAAGTTTACCTTATCATACTCAGAGATACAATGTTTCCTGCCTACTGAGTATAGTATATATAAATTACCAATAGGTCTACATTATAAAATCATTAGCATTTCCTAAGTTATAAGCTATTTTACAGTCATGCTGCTTGGGTGGAAATTCAAGTGTTCTCACTATGATTCATTGCACTGCTCTCCCCTGATTAAGTCTACATACTGAGGAAGTTAGGATGTTTATCAGTATTAATGCATAACTATCTCAGGTTATAATGTGTGACTCCAAGATCATGTACATAGTGTACAAGTGATCTGAAGAAACTGAACATTGGAGTAACCCCAGTACTACTTATGTGGTCTGTCTCCACCCCTCTTCAACCACCACAAAATACACAGATGCCTAGCAAAACTTTGTGACTTAAACCTTATGCATATAAGATCCAGAATTTAGAAAATTAAATATCAATGATCTCTATCAGTGTCCTATCAAAACATCACCATAAATCCTGCAAGTCATGCTCTCTGTCAGGCAGTTGCCAGCCCATTAAGTATGCAAAAGAACAGTCTTGGTATTCTCTTCAAAATCAAATACTTTATTTCATTCTCATTTAAAACTAAAACTAGTTTTTTGGCTCAGTTCCTTCCAACACTATCAATTACATCTCAGTGTATATATCTGCAACCAATTAACTCAAAGAAATAGCTGCTCAAAAACAGAATAAATAAATAAATTATATACAGAGCACCTGTATCAAATATTTCAGAATTAATTATTCATTATTTTGGTTGTAAAGTATATAACCTAAATATAACCCATGTTCTTTATTTAATAAGATATCAGATTAATTTAATACAGTCTGAGTTAAGACAAATGAACATAATATAAAAGTTTATGCTTTTAGAATCCTGATCATTTTTCCTCAAAATACAATACTATTGTATTTGTTACTACCCCATTCCAAACATCCCTAATGTGTTTCTGGATTTTTTTTCTCACTTGAAGCATTGTCTGTCTAATGTAGAATTTTTC